>NC_134404.1:104842736-105142736 GCF_038048845.1 Mixophyes fleayi | reverse complement strand
GTTCGTTTAAGTTTTTCTTTTGGCCTATACAGAGCCATGACCTCAACCCCTTGGAATACCTTTGGGATGAATGGAATCAGCCAGTCACATGGGGACCTAACTCTATAAAAGACTGAGGATTCCAACATCTGGAGGAGGGTGTATTGTGTCATACCCGGGATTGAGAGGAGGAAGTCCTGGGTTCCCCTTGCGTTCCCGGGAGTGGGTATCCATCAGGAAGCCATGTGGAGCAGATAGAATACTTAGATGGAGGGTCCCCCACACCATTAAAAACCCCACGGAGTATAGGAGGGGCAGAGAATCACCCAAGAAAGAGTGTCAAACTAAAAGACTGAGAGTACACCAGAGAGAGGGTGTCAGAGGATAAGCAATGCAAGTGAGGAGACATCTTCACAGAGGAGGGGTGAGCTGCAGGTGAGAGCTACACAGAAAGAGTGTCAGAGCCCATGAAAGAAAACCTACCCTTGATGTGGGAATTTTTTTTACATGTTAGCATCCATGTGAGTGACCTTATGGAATGAGAGGGTAAGATCAGGGGCAGGCTGGGATGGGGGGCAGGGGGGCATCTGCCCCCCCAGGCCGGTCTCATAATGGGCTACCTTGGGTTGGGTCACTGGGCCGCCTGTATTTTTTTTCCTTTAAAATAGGCTGCTGAGTCGAGTCTTGCCCCGAGGGCTAACATTTGCCAGCCCTCCCCTGGGTAAGACCCAGCTGAAGTGTAAGGAGCCTTCATGTATTAGAGGCAGGAGAGACAGTCTACATGAGAGTCTGCAGTAAGGAAGCAGGGAAAGGCTGAAGTGGAAGGGGATGTGGAACCACTGTGACGTGTATGCTATGCAACTCAATTGCTTATTGAGATAGCAATTTTACTGTAGAGGGTGAGCAAGGAGTAAGTAAGCTGCTATTTCTGCAGCTGAACAATAGTTTAAGATTTGTGCAGGAGGTGGTAGTGATGCATATTGTGTAATAATTTTCATATTGACCACCTAAGAATTGTGCTGGAGTGATTAAGGGATGTGTAAATAAAGAGATTATATTTTGTAATAGAGATGGTCTGGTGCCAACTTACTTTGAAGTATATTGCACTACACCACCATGTTAACATATCCACACTGACCAAACATTGTCTAATAACCTGCATGTGTGGGGACCCTCTGGATATGTTATGCCTACACCCAAGAGCTAGCCAGGGCAAGAAAAGAGTATAGGTGAGAAGGTGCATCACCTAACCACGCACCCCAAGGCTACACACAGCGACAGGGGTACACTAATGAATAATACCCATACAAGTAAGCGAGGAATAATTAATATGGGTACATGCTGAAGCTCAAACCAAACATCACATTACCTTTCCCACCCACAAGTTAAACACAGAACTGGGTAGGGTCCCCTCCAGATAATCCAGCTGTTTGACCTGCCAATAGAGGGAGAGGAATCTGATCAGATATAAAAGTAACCTTTAAAGGTAAAATAAGGGATACAATAATTTAACGTAAATATATTATTTTATTTTTTGCTTTAGAAGAGTTAATAACGTGCTGGGTCAAAATGTGTTATGTAACCACAGGATACTCACACACCAATGACTCCATCACTCAACTATATGGAGTATTATATTCAATGTATGTGCGTGTACTATATCATGCTGCAACATGCTAATGAAAAACAAGTAATGCAATGTATCCACTTTTACAAAGACCAGCACACCGGTATACACAGAATGCTACCTAATCATAATGCACAAATGTTGCCGTACTGACCACTAAATAATACCTGCTCATTATTCACTATAGAACCTGGAAGAAAGATTTCTCTGTATGACACGTTGAGCCCATAATGTGATTACTAGCTCTTACCTGTAGCCAGATGAGCAAGCACATTATATTCTGTCAGCACCCCCAGTAGTACAGCAGTCTGTCTCCTGCCTCTAGACATCCCGACAGTTTGTCTCTGATACTGCATTGTAGAGATCTATAGATCTCTTAGAGTATCCAAAATATCTCAGATGGCACAACAACTTAGTGGAAGTGAGGTGGGCAAATATGGTCAAAGGAAAGGGCTGCCTGGCAGTCCCCTAGCCACATACTATTTAGCATGTACAAAGTACTTTGTCAGCTTGCTGTTGTTTTATGCTTTACCTACTAGTACTCCCTCTCACTTTACAATTGTGGCTAATTACTGTAGTGGGTGGCACTGCAAAAGAACTACTTTCTGTTTCAATAATGCTAAATTGATATCATAGTTTTCTCACTTTTAGTCTCTGGTAACCATCACTGCAGACTCCAGGCATGACATGTACACCAACATAATATATAAAATAGTTCAGCAGGTAGCCATTTCTGTGGAGACTAAAATGCATTGAGGTCTATGCAAATAGCTCAGCAACTATGGCTTCTGCATTGCAGACAAATTTCTTTGTAGCAAATGATCACGGCGATTTAGAGAGTATTGGGAAACAATGAAATAGAGAGAGATAGAGAGATATATATTACTCTTACAAATTTGCCCTTTTTTTAAATGTGCCTACAATCTTAAGTATATTTGATATATTTTATATCTAGTCACATTAATTGATGTTTCACTTGATTGACAAGCAATTCAAGGTAACATAACCAATATAAATACTGTTCACTTGTAAAATATCGAGAGAAAAAATATATTTGACGTTTCTGTCATTGTGCATTTTGTGATGGAAAGTTAAGATGCTTATAAATACCTCTGGTCCCAATTATAGAACACAATGGAGGTAACTTTTGTTATTTGGACACTTGAACACTTCTAGGCTGAGTCACAGGAGCACAATGTGTCTTCTGATGAGCAGATGGCATTGAGACCATTGTTTAAGGCAGGAAATGGGTAAGTTGTTTTATATAGCAAAATTCCATGTGCGTTTCTGATGGGAGTAGTTCCTTTCCAGCTGGGGTTCTTTTTACACCTATGAAACAATACTATATTGTATCAGGATTTATTTCTTAAGCTGTTGGATGTCTTAAGATACTGAAGAGTGTGACAAGAGATCAGATAAACAACAAACCTGTACCCAACGATAGTGTGCCATCAAAGGCTAGAAGATGGTCCTACAGCAGTCACTTAGCTAGTTTTAGTGAAAGGACATTTCTATATCTCAGTAAGATCTACACATGAATTCCTTAATTAAAAAGGAAAAGGTGAATGAGGAGGAACTGTGAGGAAACAGCTTGATTATACAATCCCCATATATATGTTTTGCCAAAGGTGAGAACCACTATTTTAAATGAATATCTCCCAAAGGCTGTTATGTACATGAAATAATTGGTGTGTTTAGACTTCACTAAAAATGCCCAATATGCTCTTTTTCTGCAGCAGGTTTCCATATTAAGTGACCCATACACAGGGGCATGTTCAGGGATACAGTAAGGAAAATAACTGCATTCTCAGCTCTTTCACCCATTTCAGATCCCATCAGGACACTGTCCTAAAGTTGTGGGTGGAGCTTCTGCTGTCTGTGCTGGAGTGGGGAAAAATACTTTATTTTTGAACAGAGCTAGTAGGATTAACACCAAGCAATGTATTTTATTACCACAGTACATGTCTGAAAATTTGTACTTTCACCCAATAGAGATATGTTCAAGAGTGAATGGGGTATAATTTAGGCTGATTTTGGAGTGATTTTGAATGGATCAGGGTGTAGCCTACTTTGTCACGATTTTCCAGTAAGGAATATTGTTAAATGACACTGCCTCTTTGCATCTGCCTCCCAAATATTTCCTCATGTATAGGCCTATGTATGAAGCTCTAAACAATGCAAAAACCTAATGGGGCCTGCAGTCTGTGCAGTTTTAACCTGATGGCGTTAGTCATTCATTCCTATGGGGAGAGCATTGCCAGAGAGAGATCTTCAGATCTATATCTGGCAGTGTTGCTGCTCTTCCCTACGCAGTTTACTGCAAATGGCAACTATGCATGCGCAAGCCTAGGTTATCTATGTGCAGTAAAGACTCCCGCCCGGGAGCGGTAATGCTTACCTAGGTCCAGGCTCCAGACTATTATTATTATTATTGTTTATTTATAAGGAACCACAAGGCTTCTGCAGCCTCGTGCATAGGAGGTTACAACATACCACAAAATTACATAAGTATATACAGATAACAATAGGTACAAATAAGCAGAATAATAAAAGCATGGGTGCAATTTGCAGAAAAAAATCGCATGCATACAAAAATAATACAGTTCAATATAACTCTCATGTAAAAAATGCTTTATTTAAATAATACTTTTTTCATTGAATTTCTCCTGCTATCGCCATCCTGGGATTGCATGGGGAAGCTATCACCAGAGAAACCCACTAAATATTTTCTCTTGCAATGATCTTTGATAAATAGGGAGAAGCCATAGCTCTGAGACAGGTAATTTCTCTGGTATATAGAGCTGCATATCATGTATCATATTTTCATTTTATGTTAAAATAGCAAAATATGGCTTGCAATATAGATGTGATAGTTAGAAAAAAGTGAATAAAGGTGTTTAAAAAGGTTATGCTACTAACCCATGGGTTTCCCATTGCCCATAGGGAGATATGTATATTCTTAATTATTTGACATATTTCATATTAGCCTGTATTTATTACTATTACCACTCAGGAAAGAAATATTTCTCCATATCTCTCAGTTTTTTTTATTCTGGATTGGTTTGATGCTATTGTCAACCTTGTAATGTAACTAACTATTGTTTATATAAATTTATATTCCAATTCACTACGGTACTTGGGATAAATGTATTAAACTGCGATTCTGTCTATTGACTATTTTTGACAATATACTCAGCTAGATTTTTAAATAGCTATTTAATTAAAGGCAGAACTTGCCTTTAATTAAATTGACATTTTAAATCTGGACGGCAAAATTGCCGTAAATAGTCGATTTGCCCGAATCACAGGTTGATACATTTACCTCCTGGTCTCTTAATTGTCTCTATTGTTATTCTAATTATTCAGATGAAACCACTTACTGTAGAAGTCATTAAATAATAATATCTTTATAAGGACTATCAGCACAAATGTATCGCTATAAAGGTTCTCATCTGAATAAGCCATAAATACCATCCTATGTTCCCATTTATTAAATATTTGGGTGAAGATATTACAGCCTCATAAAAATATATCTCAACAGATACGAGTCATCCAGTTTAATACAAATCATACAATTGTACTTGCTATAATATCTCTGTGGTGTGCAGTATAAAGCTCATATATATATATATATATATATATATATATATATATATATATATATATATATATATATATATATATACGTTGTGGTTTATTTCATGCTTTATGTAGCTTGATATCTGTACAATCTCATTAATTAAAAATCTCACTACTCAACTTTCAAATTCTGTATTATTCTACTGGAGTCACAATAAAACTACTAGTAAAGCTAATACTAGCAAATGGCAACACTGACCATTTACAGTTGAAAAATATTATCATATTCATATTCAATCCTGTAACTTCAATGATTGTATACACTTTGTTATAACAACATTCACTACACATTCCAACTTAGAAATGTGTTTGAAAATAAATAATTTTCAATTGGTAACAGTGATGTTACTAAGTTATAACTATTTTAAAATATCTCTTTAATCAGATATAATGTATTGGTTATATTGCAGTCATCAATTTAAGCTCTTCTCCCACACCCAAATATTCTCTCCATATATTTGTAACCTTTGTGTTTCTATTCAATTTGATTGTTTGAACTTTTTTTTTTTAAATAGTATTTTATTGAACTTTTACAGTTGGGTATTGGAGGGGTACAGAATAGAAGAGAATGTACAAGGGAGGAAGGAAAAATGTACGTATACAGTGGCGCACGCAGGGGGGTTCTAAGTCTCCAGAAACCCCCCCTGCGCTAACTCAGTGCCCACCATATGGGTACTGTCCTATACAGCAGCTTCTTTGGCAGCGCCGCGGCTGCTGTATGGGACAGCGCTGCCGAAACGGAGCTGCGGCGCAGCTCTCTCTCGTGGTTTTTTTTTTTGTTCGGGGGAGGGGGGGGAAACAATCCTGCGTGCGCCCCTGAATACTCAGGGCACTTGATCTTAAAATAAAAGTGGAGTTTGTTGCAAAACTTAATACGAAACTGTCGACAGGGTTAGTGCAATGAAGTACTTAAAGGGGAAGTGGTCCAAAGAGAAAAGGGACAAAGGGAGACGGGGGTATTAGGGAATGTTAGTACAGGAATGAGAAGGTCAGAAAATAGGAGAAGAAGAATAGATGAGATGTGGATTTGAGTTCTCGAAACACTAATAATAGATCTAAGAGAATTGGATCTCAAGGATCAAAGTAATCAATCTAGGAGTGCCAAGTCAGAAAAAATTGATTGGGACGATCTTGAATGATGCTAGTTCCAATTTCTATATCTGCAAAACATCATTAATTAGGGCTGGGATTTTAGGAGGCTCGTATTTTTTCCAATGCAGTGCGACTAGACATCTAGCTGTAGTAAGAATATGGCAAGGGAGCTTCCACAACAATTTGTGGATTCCAGGAGGTAGACAATGCAAAAGAAAGAAGGAGAGATGAAAGGTGAATTGCAGGTGTGTAACCTTACAAATAAGATCTTACACTTCTCACCAAAAAGGCACAATTTTAGACCAGCTCCACCAAATATGAGATAGGGTACCAAATTGGCTACAGTTCCACCAACAGTGGATGCAGTGTAGATTGCTTTCAGTCTAGAGGGGGCCAAATACCTTTGAAGCTTATATGACTTTGCTTTAATCCGAGAACATGTGAAAGATTTGGCTACAGCATCTCTGATAGATGTTCATTCTTCCATATCAAGCAACTCAACAATGTCCACCTCCCATCGTAACTCATGAGGAGGACCTTTGGAGGCAGAAAGTCTTTAGTGGGGAAGGACAATAGGGTGTGTGCGGGTTGATTTGGTTGTTATAAAGATGACATATTTAGAGATTTTGAGATGATCACAGAGCTCAGGAAACTCTGAAAAGAAGCCCGATGGGAACTTATGCAGCAGAAATTTAAAGTTGGATTTTATCCAGTCTGAGAAGGCTCTATGGCTGTGACCAGGTTGAAAAGAAGGATTGTACCACAGAAGGGTCATTTCAGGTTGTGGACTAGCTTGAAGGCACAGACACAATACCTCCATACTGAGAGGGAAAAACTGACCATGGAGGGTCAGATGGTGTAGAGGGGGTTGATCTTTGTGGTCTAGAAAGTAAAGGGTGTAGGGGGAGGTCATTTGTAATAAATCCGCTTCTATGTCGACTCATAATCTGGTGCGAGGGTTTGCATGTGCCCAAACTGCTTGGGTAAAATGGACAGATAAATAATATTTGTGGAGGCAGGGATTACCCAAGCCCCTATTCTTAGAATGCCAAAAGAAGATCTTCAGACAGACACTCAGACATCTTAGTAACCCTATAAATTGGGAGATACTAGACTAGACATCCTTGAGAGTGGTGAAAGGGACTTGGACTGGCAACACCTGGAGCAAGTCTAGGAAGTAGCTACTCTGCCAACCCAGGAAATAAAGTGAGAGTTCTAGGTGGTCACATCCCACTTTAGGACACCAATTAAAGGGGGAAAATAAGGTGCAATTAATTTGTCATAGTGTTTAGTTAAATGAATATCTAAATATTTAATTTTATGTGGTTGGCAATTAAACTTGAAGTTAGCTTGAAAATGTTGTTTAGTATCTGGGGGGAAGTTGAGGGTGAGAGCCTCTATTTTATCTGAATTTATATTAAAAGTTAATAGCAGGCTATAGTTTCCAATCTCAATCATTAGGGATGGGATTGATACATAAGGGTTCGCACGGGGGAGTAGGATGTCGTCCGTGTAGAGTGCGGGTATTTTCAAACTTGAGAACCAGTTGTGATGCCAGAAATGTTTGAATTATTCCGAATTCTGCCTGCAAGTGGCTTCATTATTAAGGCAAAGAGTAGGGGTGATAAAGGACAGCCCTGCCTCGTCCCATTACAAATTGGGAATGGGGTGGAAGAACAACTATTAGCGAACACTGAGGCCATGGAAATAAAGTGTAAAAAGGCTATTCCCTTAAGGAAGGGGCCCTGAATACAAGCAGTGTTAAGGACTCCACACTTGAAGGGCCAAAAAGCTCTGTCAAAACCCTTTTCAGCATCAAGGGCCATGATTGTTTGAATTTCTATTGTTTGATTCAAGAATCCTATCTGCTACTGAATTACTAGTTATTATTAATAAATAAACTAGTCTACAGTATGCACATTCATTCCACTCCCCTATTTTAGAGTCAGTTATCTTTCATGCAGGTAAGATTGAGGTCTGCATACATACACAGCTCCTCACAACCTGGGCTCCGGGTCACTCACCATGTATGTTTGGGCAGCACAGTGGCCTAGTGGTTAGCACGTCTGCCTCACAGCACTGGGGTCATGAGTTCGATTCCCGACCATGGCCTTATCTGTGTGGAGTTTGTATGTTCTCCCTGTGTTTGCGTGGGTTTCCTCCGGGTGCTCCGGTTTCCTCCCACACTCCAAAAACATACTGGTAGGTTAATTGGCTGCAATCAAAAATTGACCCTAGTCTCTGTCTGTCTCCCTCTCTGTCTGTCTTTGTGTGAGTGTGTGTATATATTAGGGAATTTAGACTGTAAGCTCCAATGGGGCAGGGACTGATGTGAATGAGTTCTCTGTACAGCGCTGCGGAATTAGTGGCGCTATATAAATAAATGATGATGATGATGATGATGATGTATGTCATAATGATAAATTAGACCCATCTCCCAATGATTTGATCTTCCTAGAAATGCCAGGCAGTCCTTTTGCCTAATTTCTGCCCACTTTCCTTTAAGGTTAATCATCATGTATCTGCCTAATTATCATCTTATATTCCCACTATGTTTTATTTACATGTATTTTGCCCCATATATTGTTCATGGTGCCTGTAAATCAATTCTCCCTTCATTAAATGCTCATGCTCCACTGATATTAGACAGTCCGCCACTTTTCTTACTCTACCACAAGAGTGAAGTCTTTATCCAATATGGTTTTCATCAGGGAACGATATGCAATGTCATGGAACACCCACAGGTATACAACATGAAAGTCCTCTATTGGATACAAGCTTCGTTCTTGTGTGTGGTAGACTTGGGAACTGAGTCACATGAGCGGAACATTGAAGAGAAACTGAGGAAGAGCAGAGGCTTGAGGGTCACATGAGACAAAGTGGTGTGCACACGGGTGAATGATAAAAAAAAACTGCGCACTAGCACACCCCCATCTCAGCCTGATGGCAGTGCCCTGCTTACCCACCCTTAGAAATAGCAGTGCTGTTAAGCTACATTGTATTGTTTTTTGTTAACTGAAATCTGCTATACATATTGTGGTGATTCCCTGCTTCTGAGTAGAAACCAGATGAATGCACAGCTGCCAGTAATGACCAAACACATACAGTGGATGTAGTAGTTATGTAGTGAAGGGGTTAACATTCAAAATAAAAATACACACTGTGAATTCTGACATCAGAGCTCATTGATTATAATGTTATTTTGCAGGGAAATATATAGCACAGTAATAAGAATAGCTATTATTACTATATTCCAGGATACACAATGTTGACCAGCTTTTATGGCACAGTGATATAAGTCAAAATAATAATTTGTATACAATATTTGGTGATGTCTTGGCCAGTGCTTTATTGTTTTATTCAACATTTAAGGCTTCTGTGTTTCATTTAAATAGAAAACTAAAATACCCAATTTATATGCCATTTACTCAGCCCATAAAATCTACCCTATACTTCATTTTCAAATGCCAAATGCAGTAAATTTCTATATGAAACTATTATCGCTAAACATTTTAATCTAGAGCTATGGGAAAAAGGAATCCTAGAAAAACAAGTGTCCTAAGTTAACATGTTTCAGTGTTAAAACCAGGATTGTCCTGTGAAAACTGGGACACACTGCAGCTTCCCACTTATCTTCCTTGTAAGTACCCACTCTCCACAAATATCATAATGTGAACCCCTTCTGTTTTTCAGCACTTTTTAGTAACTTATATGGTGGTCAGCTGAAAATTTATATATTTGTTTTAGGAAACAATGTTTACACCCTATGGGATATATTTACTTTTTGGAAAAAAACTAAAGTATGTCATAGTCATATGTTGCCAATAAGGTCACTCTCTCCATGTAAATATGCTGTAGGTTTAATAGCAAGTGTTTAAAAACAAAACAGAATAAACGACAACCCTTTGTTTCAGCTGTGTAAGAAAAGGTGAAACATTATTCAACTAATAAATATATATATATTTTAAAATACCAAAGAAACAAATGGAAATTGCATTCAATTTAAGAAAGTGGAGTAAAATTTAGAATAAAATTTAGAATAAAAAAAAGGACGTTAATTCTGCTTTTACGCCAGTTTTTTTGTATTCCACTGTCAATGGACCCCGTTGTATTTACCAATAAATGACATAGCATGATGGAAAGAGCTGGCAGTGCAGCTTGTCAACGCTACATGCAGAGGCTAAGAGACTCTGCAGGATACTAAACAAACAGTCTGCAGGGAGTCATAGTACCATGTGCCACTGCGGACAGGGAGGTGATGATAATGTTGTCCCTGCACACAAAAAAGTAAAAGACAAATGGCTTTATAATATGTGTATGTATCTCTGTAAATTATTTTGATTAGATAAGTATCTTTCATTCTTTAAGTGTTTGTGTGAATTGAGTGAGTATATATATATATATATATATATATATATATATATATATATATATGTTTAATCATATAATGTGATCATTATATAAGGTGTACCATTGCTTGTATGTTGATTTACAATAACAATCATTTAATATAACATTAATTTTAGTTCGAGTTAATTTGCCTTGAATGTGGACCTCTCTCTCTCTCTCTCTCTCTCTCTCTCTCTCTCTCTCTCTCTTTATATATATATATATATATATATATATATATATATATACACATATGATTGGGTAAGAAGTAATTGCTAATTGTTAATTCGGCTACAGGGAGTATAGTCCTTACCAATAGGCAAAGTATTTTGGGGGGTATGGGATGGTGGGGTGGGTTGTTTTGTGACATTTATAATGTTTTACCCAACATGGAAAGAGCCTTTAGAAAAGAACAACCAGCGCCATAAACATTGAGAAGTGTTGTGAGCCAACAGCGCTGTACCAAGCCACATTACTGCATCAGGAGTTCAGATCCCTGCCGCAGTATAATGTACATGTCTGGATCCAATTTTCTTGAGTGATAGTTGAGATCAAGTCATGGGGGTGATTTTGCGTCAGTCTGAGCATAAAGCCTGAAAAAATAAACAAAACAAAAACATATCTTTGAAAAAACTCCTCATAGATAAATTAACCTCAGAGTAATATGATTAAAATCAAATTTTAAAATTTTAGCCCTGAAATAAAAATAAATAAAAAAAAACAGATTGCTGTTATATTAAGATATCATATGTGTAATAGTTTAATAATTTAGCAAATATTGTTGTTATTATGAAAGCCTGGCCCATGGATGACTAACATGCGTTTTCCTGCAGAACAGGCCAAAGGTGATGAGAGTTAGACATGAGAGCTCCTTGTTGGTATGGCGTGAACACCTTGTGAGCGCCACTATCTCTCCTGTCAAGAAAGACAAATCTCCTTTGTGTGGACTTACCACTCTTTTCTTCTGAAACTTTGAAGCATGATAGGCGCAGGTCTAGAGTGACAGGGGTTAAACAGCGACACTCTGCTCAATTTCCCTATTCATAGTAATTTATCATTTACATATTATAAACAATAAATCATGAGCAGAACATATAGATCTATATATTTATGTTAATATAAAAAAATGTAACCGTGGGTTGAATTATTTCTGTTTATTTTATCCAGCTGGAACACTTTGGTGGCTGGGGCCATAGAATATGCTTGGGGTCCAGGGGCAAACGCAGGATTTGTAGAGGGGGGTTTCCATGCCACACCGCCAGTGGGTGTGACCAGCATGCATGGGGGCGTGGCTATAATTTTAGATAGCGCTTGGCTGCTCTCCAACTCTTCCTATCAACATCATATACACAGGCAATGCTGTGTGCACTACTGTTAGGTGCTCGCAGCTCTCCCTCTTCAAGCAGAGCCATGTGAAGCGGAGGCAGGGTCCAGCCACCTCAATTATACAGTACCCCAGGCTTGGAGGGGGGTTTCCAGGCACTAGGATACCCCCTTGGTTTGCCTATGGGGTCATCACGGAAAGGGAAGGAGGCAAAAAGTTACAATCTCGGTCCAGTGAAAAGACTAAGAGGGCAGAGTGAAAAGCTAGTTGTACATTTTTACCTCGTTCCTTAACAAATGGCGTGACTCCAGTAATGTGTGTATTATTTAGTCTATTACAAACTTGGTTATTACAGATGTTATCTATTCCCTGTTTATCGTCTACACCAGTCCGGATTTGATGTCTTAATTTTTTTAATTGAATTACAATACTTATCCTAGTCTATTATAGAGAGATTAGGATAGAATTTCAGGGAAGTTGTTAAAACATGGCCTTTTCAGTGTAACTTCGCAGAAAGCTGAGAAATGCTGATCTTAGTTGCATAAATAGGATTAGTGGTTGCTCATATAAACCAAAAAATGTGCCATGTTCTGCCTGTCGGTAGTTCATATTATAATACTAGTAATGGTTTGTAATGACACACCTCTGCTACACTGTGCAGTCTCCTCACACACCAGGGGCTTCACTGCCCTCATGGAGATTATGTTCTCACCTCATGGTACACGTCCCCTGTGTACATAACTCGACTATTCTCCAAGCTGCGTAGAGAGGGTGAGACTTCTAAATACTGGTCAGATTGCACTTCATTTTTTAAGGTGCAATGAAAACACATGTACCATAAGTGTGGTTGTTTGAGCAGACCATGGGGCTAGTGAGGGTGGGTCGAACCATTGTTTTAGCTTGAAATGGGTAGCCCCTTTACATAAAACTATTAGTAAGACAGGACTGAATGCAACTTGAAAGGTTTTTGAATCTATTTCAATTGCTAATGACTGCAGTGTGGTATCTTCTTGGGCATTGCAGGGGAAAGCTCTCGAATGGAAAACACAAACAAACTTTAACTGCTCATGCACCGGTCCCTGCACATGCTCAGAAGAGCAGATCAGGGGCCTCTGTAGGATAGGCTCCATCACCTGGCTCCCCCTCCAAAAATTTCAAGGTGGCCCATGTTTGACTTAAAAAGGGACTAACTCTATTTTTCCCACTTTTAATCTCTCTCAACAAGTAATTTTTAAGAACAAAGACTACATTTTTTCTTATATATCAGCAACTGGAAGCTGTCACTAGTTTTCCTTCCCCCCCCCCCCCCCACACACACACTTACATACCCCTACTGATGATAAAATAATTTGGAAATATTTCCATTCATTGTTTTGTGGTCTTATAATTTAAAAATAGAACATTTAGACTTGCCAGCCTCTTTGCACCACTGAGTTAAGTATTTTCCTGTGATCTGTAACTTTGCTGCCACAAAGTAAAATATGTGGTAGTGGTAGGATGATGTGGGAGCACATACTACTTTTTAGATACTGAGTTGATACAATCAGGGCCGGATTAAGGAAATGGAGGCCCCCGGGCTATGGGTACTGTGAGGCCCCCCCCGGGTAAGGGTACTGTGAGCCCCCCCGATATATATATATAATACAGCCCCGAGTGCTTACCTCCTATTCCTTGTGGTCCAGATCCATCCTTTCTTCACTGCAGGCTGCAACAGGCGTTCTTCGGTCACTCCCTGTAGTGCCTCCGCGGTGCTCAGTGATTACAGAGATTGCTGCGCTCAGTGGAAGCACTACAGTGACAGCAGGCAGCTAATAGCATAACATTTGCTGTTAGCTGCCTGCCATTCTCCATGACCTGACAGTCGGAGCCGGGGCAGGGATACCCCTGACCCGATGAATGCCGGTGATACACAGAAATAAAGAGAGAAAAAAATCAAGTTAAAATAGTTTCAAGGGCCCCCCAGATGCCCGAGGTCCCTGCGCTCTGGCCCAGAAAGCCTCCAGGTTAATCCGGCCCTGGATACAATTCACCAGCAAGAGAGGTAGTTAGGGTACACATAATTTTAATATGTTCTTTATTCCACCAGAAAAGTAAATAGCAATAATTTGCTATTAGGGCTATTATAATTTGGGTGATTTAAATTTAAAATAGAAATTGTGTGGACTTCCATTTTTATTTATTTTTTGGCACCAACCTCAGTGAATCTGTAATATCCACATTGTGTACATCACTTACTGCAAACAAAGATAAGGTTTTCAGCAATGTCAATAACCTTTTTTTATTTTATTTTTCTTTTATGGGGAATGAACACTTACAGGGTGGATTTAGGGCTACATTGCTGAGCAGCAGTGTATATGCCCATCTATGCTTGTTTAGAAGTAATTCATCCTAAATTATAATACACCATGCCTAGGATCCTGACTAATATTTCTCACAACAGCCGGTAGAAGTCTGAAATAAATTCTGCTCAGTAGAGAGCTGTCGGTGGATGGATGCCATACACCTTTCTTACCATTGCTACAGCATACATTAAAGTGTGTTACACTTGTTTTGCAGGAACAATTTGATAAGTGATAGCTGATATAAAACATCCAACTGGCTTAAAACAACAAACTTGAATTTGTCACTACTATTTCCATTCAGGTAGCCCACGGTTTTTGAACTCACTCCTCCAAAACATTATCTGCAAGTGTCGGGAGTGCAAGATTTGGTATCTACTAGGAGCTGAGCTTCCATGCAATGTATTTTATCTCCTTTTAATGATCAGGGCTCTGCTGAGCCAAAAATAAACACTACAAAAATCATATAAAGGTACTATGAAGTGTATACAGAGCATAGACAGCCTGCTAAAAATAATAATAATGAGAATCCGTTAATTACAAAATAGCAACATTATTAATGGTTTTCATATTTACAATGTGTTTATTACACTAGGAATAACTTTTTATCCATGGAAAATTTGTTCTTTGTCAGTTTGCTTACAATAAACACCCTTTGAAAACACAGACACAATCATGACGCAACTTTTTTGTGGTAATAGCACAGGGTAATGCCTGTTAGAGGTTCTGTTAACATCCGTTCACTAAAGACAGTTGTTTAGTTGTACAGAGAACTAGCATTCCCAGCATTTGCACATGTACATATGCTTCATAAGAGAAAATAGCACTCTTAATATTGTCAGCTGCTAATTATTAAATACCGTCTAGACAAATCTACCAAACATGTCATTTGCATGCATCTTCCATGTGGATTTTTATTAATCAACACTTTATTGAAATTTTTTTTATCAATAAACAAGGTTAGGTGAATGTGTAGGGGATGGATAATGCAATGGCGGGATAGGTCTGGGGGGGACGTGTTTTTGTTTTCCATATTAACATCATTGTCATATATTTAACAGGATAAAGAGCATCAGATAACTCTATGACAGAAAAGGTTTTTATCATTGTAGATTAAAATAATAAAATTATCGGCAGAAAAATGATTAATTTAATGAGTTGCTCTAGTTTACACCTTTGCTGCACATTACTCATTAGCGGCAAATGTTATACTGATAGGAGTTAAAACAGTGATACAAAGTGAACAACTTTTAAACTGCTTCCAATTTGATAAATATAGCAGCCTAGTTAAGTCTTGGGGATTTAGCCAGGGAACATATTGGTTCGAGCAGACTATGGTAAAGTTAATTAAGGATGATTAATGGAGCATTTTCCTTCCAATGATATCTCTGACAGAACAAAGCTGTCCGAGGCTTGTCAAGCAGAATTTGAGTTGAATGAGTATTTATGTGATGAAATCTGAAGGGCTGCCTCTTGACAGAGCAAGGATTCATCAATCAATTGCACTGGCTTGCAGTGGTGGGAAATTGGTCTATCAGCATAGCAATGTTACCATCCCCCGGTTTTTCATTCAATCATCCCTTAGGCTACAATGCATCTTTACCTCTGACCACCTAACGTACTATCAGTGAAAAGTAAAAGCAAAAACTGAGACATTTATAATAGTGGTTACCTCTCAGACGTACAGTTGCAATTGATTTGTTGCAAGGCCAGGAAAGCAGTCCCTTTGAAACACAGAGAGCATTTCATTAATTAAATGCAGTCCATGCTTACTATTTAACTAGTGGATTTGACACAATAAGTGTATCTGTCCAATAGAAATAACGCTTCTTTTTAACATATTGCCACATTTTGTTGTAAAGAAGCTTATATTATATTCATTATTTGTATTTTCTACTAAAGACTAAAATACATATTATAATTCTTCTTATTGTTCTATGGAAATTAGCATACTTATTGCTTGACACATCTGCTATTTTACTGTGCCATTTACTAAGCACAGTTTTTAAGGATTTAGATTAAATCAATTGTTTTTTTTAGCCTTGAACAGACCGTGTTTATAAATGTCTCACAATACTAAAAATATATTTGTGAAATGATTGTACACTTAGATATTTTAATATTTTTGTATACCAAAGTTTCATTAGACTGTTTAGAGCTTGTTCACACCTGTTAAAGCCCTTTTCAGTTACTAATTAATTACTAATCACATTCAAAATAGTTAAATGGTTATTGTAGGTCCACTGTGTTCTAAAATTTTAAAGTTGTGTTTATACATTTTAGAAGGAAGCATGACCTATGTTTTATGTGTTAACACATGCTACCAGTACAGTAGTTTCATTGGTAAAAGCATAACGCATGTAATGTATATCACAATGTTTAACTAAACATATCTAAAGCATGTGTTAGTTTTCATGCGTTTTACCCAGTTTTCCAATACATATGTCCTTAAAGACTGGTTAACAAGCAATAACTCTACTGCAGGCTTGACACGTATTTCTTAATTAATACTAGCTGGCCAATTAATCTCCTGAAAAAACTCTAACCATTACATGTAATAAAAATATTTAATAGAATAAATTCTCCTGAAATCAATGTAAATCTGTAGAGAACTTGAATGATCGGATCTTTGTTTTGTTACTCTATTACACCTCACTGAAATAGTTGAAAAACTTTGAAGCATAAAATGTGTATTTGCTGTCTACTTCTGTGGTTAATTCACACACTCATGTAGCAGACTTTGTTGTACGTTTTAATGGATGTGTACCATCCTCATGCTTCTGAAAATTGGAAATTCTCTGGATTAGGTGCATATATTTGTGATATTTTTCATAGCGGTAAAGAAATAATTATAATAAATCATATGTTTTTTTTTAAATCATGGGACCATTGAAGAAAACCATTTTCAGACATTTCAGTGATAGATTGTAAATCAGATAATAACAACTGGTAAATGTAACCAGACTAGGGCTTAAATAATTCTGAAACACACAATGGGGAAACCTTTGTGACATAATCCAATCATTTCCACCCCTTTCTGCTTTTTTAGGTTCCAAATGGAGCAAAATAGCTGTAGGATCATTTCATCAGGGGGTACAGGCCAAAGCCACATCGGGAGCCTGGGAGATTTGTGGTGGCTTGATGTTTCCAAGGTTTGGGCTCATGATCTCTCTTGCTTGTTGCTAGGGGCAGGAGCTGTCCACTGCCAGCACTCTGATCGCTTCATATCATCCTGTAAAAACAATTTTCTGTCTGAAACAATGAATAAGCCAGCATGGGATACTGTTTCCTATATGTAGTTGGTCACTCAAAATGGCTCTTCAACCTAGAAATAATTATGCAGTAGAGCGAGGAGGACAATGAGTACATCAAGGAGTGGGGAAAGGACTGGGACTGAAGAGGTCTTCTAGCCACCAGAGGCTAGATGTCTGCTGTGCACTGTTACCCAGAGACTGGAGCTCTACCATGCACTGGCCTCCAGATACTGGACATCTGCCGTGCAGTGTCCACTAGAGACTGGAGCTCTGCCGTGAAGTGTCCACTAGAGACTGGAGCTTTGTCGTTCAGTGTCCACTAGAGACTGGAGCTCTGCCGTGCAGTGTCCACTAGAGACTGGAGCTTTGTCGTTCAGTGTCCACTAGAGACTGGAGCTCTGCCATGCAGTGTCCACTGTAGACTCAAGGCTTGCCGTGCAGTGTCCACTAGAGACTGGAGCTCTGCGGTGTAGTGTCCACTAGAGACTGGAGCTTTGTCGTTCAGTGTCCACTAGAGACTGGAGCTCTGGTTGCAGTGTCCACTGTAGACTGAAGGCTTGCCGTTCAGTGTCCACTAGAGACTGGAGCTCTGCCGTGCAGTGTTCACTGTAGACTGGAGCTCTGCTGTGCAGTGTCCACTAGAGACTGAAGTTCTGCCGTTCAGTGTCCACTAGAGACTGGAACTCTGCCTTGCAGTGTCCACTAGAGACTGGAGCTCTGCCGTGCAGTGTCCACTAGAGATTGAAGTTCTGCCATTCAGTGTCCACTAGAGACTGGAGCTCTGCCCTGCAGTGTCCACTGTAGACTGGAGCTCTGCTGTGCAATGTCCACTGTAGACTGGAGCTCTGCCGTGCAATGTCCACTATAGATTGGAGCTCTGCTGTTCAGTGTCAACAATAGACTGGAGCTCTGCTGCGCAATGTCCACTATAGACCGGAGCTCTGCTGTTCAGTGTCCACTAGAGACTGGAGCTCTGATATGCAGTATCCACTAGAGACTGGAGCTCTGCTGTGCAGTGTCCACTATAGACTGGAGCTCTGCTGTGCAGTGTCTACTACAGACTGGAGTTCTGCTGTGCAGTATCCACTAGAGACTAAAGCACTTATGTGCAGTGCCCATTAGAGACTACAAACTTTAAAGAACCAAGGGCGCCTATATTCCTATCTATATTTCAATCAACCAACCATAATGGCAATAAAACAATTTTATTCAATTTCTATAAAACATATTAAACACAATAAATCAACATTAAAATAATCCATTTTATTTGACAGACCGACACTTAGAATAAACTCTGAATATATGAACCTCTAGTATAGATTCCACTTCTCTCACGTTATAGACTGTGTGTGATGATTTTTGAAAGGTAAGTGTCCTTAAACACTATTTCCACTCGAATGCTCCAATCCTCTTAATATGTGTCCAGCTGACAAAATAGATACAGGCAATAGTGCAGCATAAGCAAGAGACTTTTTCGTAGTGTCATAGTCTGTGTTATCCAGGAAGAGCTGTGGGCAGCACGGTGGCTAAGTGGTTAGCACTTCTGCCGCACAGTGCTGGGGTCATGAGTTAAATTCCCGACCATGGCCTTATCTGTGTGGAGTTTGTATGTTCTCCCTGTGTTTGCGTGGGTTTCCTCTGGGTGTTCCGGTTTCCCCCCACACTCCAAAAACATACTAGTAGGTTTATTGGCTGCTTTCAAAATTGACCCTAGTCTCTCTCTGTCTGTGTGTCTGTGTGTGTGTGTGTGTGTGTGTGTGTGTCTGTGTGTGTCTGTGTGTGTCTGTGTGTGTGTGTGTTAGGGAATTTAGACTCTAAGCTCCAATGGGGCAGGGACTGATGACTGATGTGAATGAGTTCTCTGTACAGCGCTGCGGAATCAGTGGCGCTATATAAATAAATGGTGATGATGATGATGATGATGAAGAGCTACAGCTGTCTCTGTGGATAACACAGACTATCACACTGTGTTATCCATGTTTAATTTGTTTTATAGTAATTGAATAAGATTGTTTAAATGACATTATGGTTGATTGGTTGAAATATTGATAAGAAAATAAGCACCCTTGGTTCTTCAAAGTTAGTTTTTTTTTCCTGTTATTGGATTAGTACATACTAATCAGAATAAGGGCAGCTATTTCCTTTTTCTATTTGGTGTTTGTTATGAATTTGCTATGCTTGTTCTCATTGCCTTTGTTTTCCTGTATTGAAAATAGTGAAGGTATTAGAACTCACCCCCTTTGGCTTATATGTTAGTTATAAAGTATTTTTTAGAATTGTAAATTTATTCTTAATATCATTTAAAATCTTTTTGTGAATACTAAGAACTTTAATATATTATATTGTGGGCAGCACGGTGGCGTAGTGGTTAGCACTTGTGCCTTACAGCACTGGGGTCATGAGTTCAATTCCCAGCCATGACCTTATCTGTGTGGAGTTTGTATATTCTCCCCATGTTTGCGTGGGTTTCCTCCGGGTGCTCCAGTTTCCTCCCACACTCCAAAAACATACTGGTAGGTTAATTGGCTGCTAACAAAATTAACCATAGTCTGTCTGTCTGTCTGTGTCTGCCTGTATATATGTGTGTGTGTGTGTGTGTATCTTAGGGAATTTAGACTGTAAGCTCCAATGGGGCAGGGACTGATGTGAATGAGTTCTCTGTACAGCGCTGCAGAATTAGTGGCGCTATATAAATTGATGATGATGATGATGATGAAGTGCCCAGAATATTCCCCTAGATACAGATCTAGGGGTGTTCTCCCCTTTTTTTCTTTTAGTATCCACTAGAGACTGGAGGTCTGCCGTGCAGTGACCACTACAGACTGTAGCCCTGCCGTGCAGTGGCCACTAGAGACTGGAGCTCTGTGGTGCAGTGGCCACTAGTGACTGGAGCCGTGCCATGCAGTGGCCACTAGAGACTGGAGCCCTGCCATACTCTAGACAACAGAGACTAGAGAATAAAATAAGACACTTATGGAAAAGCTATGTCAGACAGCAACGCTTTGCAAGATGGTTCCACAACTAATCATATAATGTTCAATTAAAGACCAGCATAAAATATATGGAGTGCAATGTGGATTGTGGGAGATTAATAGAAGGGAGACTTATTTTAATGTTCACATTGAAGCCACAAGACTTAAAGCACTGCCCTGTCCATGGTTATGCTCATGCATAATGTTCAGTAATGACAAATATATTGTCAAGAATTGAACAGGGAATTTACATTTTTGCTTAAGACACTTGACATGACAATAGCCTGAACTATGCATCGGACTATATTGAAACGTGATCATTGTTTTATTTTAACATTTCTCGCTTTTATCATATGCAGACTCTACAAAGAAAAATATATTTTCCTTCCTGACTCACGATCTGATTCCTGCTGTGAAAATACCAGTGTGTATGTCAGGGCAAGCTTCAAAAATCATATGTCTAAATATTTAAATTGTCTGTGAAAGTATTTCACTATTTATCTCTCTTTAGTATTTATATTATCACATAGTGAGTCTCCAGTCACAGTTTATCATAAGCAGCACATCTGCAGACAGAGCCAAATTGAAACAGTCATGGAAGATGCGTTCAGTTATCATAAACATGACAACAGATTGATTACATTGAGCCGTTTTATGTCTCACTAGTATAATTTGTTTCCTATGCAGAAGAGGCTGTAAATGGTCTTTATACAGATGAGCACTTAGGATCTTGGTTAGAAACTTGACAAGGGTCCTAACCCAGCCACAGAAAAAATGGGAAGCTTCCTGTGTAAGAGAAAGAGAGGGAGAGAATTCCTGTCAAACAATCAGGAATCTAATACATAGTGCTCTCTTAGAAAGTCCAGCTTGTATACATATTGTTAAGGCATGATTATGAAGAACTTCACTTTATATAAACAGCTTGATAGAATAAATTGCTCTCTGATATAACAAAAAAAGAAACAAAGACAAAAAGAAATTACTGTTTCACAAATGGAGAAGAGATATCTACTTATTTTTTATTACCATAATATTTGCCTTTTGCCCATAAAGCAGCGGAAGCAGATTTAGCTATATGTCTTTTATTATACACAGTTTATAGATTACATGTATGTGTACATTTTATAAAGAAGCCTCATTTAATGTTGATAAATATGGTATCATGCTGCAGTGGACAATATTTGGTGATACTACTGCGCTTTTTGTATCCACCTAACGCATAGAGGAATTGGTTTATTTAAATATTTTCATAGCAGTCAATGACAAACACAGAATTTTCCCAGGAGGGATTCCAATTTTGCCTCTCGCCAAGAAATTAGAATGCTATGTATGTATATATGTTAAAAACGGTATATAGAGTGGATGTTATACATGTGTCTTGCTCTAAATTGTAAATCTCACATTGCTCTACATAAAGGAATCCATCCAAGCAATTGTGCGGTACTTGCATGAAGCAACTATATTATTCTGCATGTCTGGTCTATAGATCGGGGAATACAGACATTGTTTAGCCTATGGGTGTTAGAGCAGTATTCGTGGTGTGTTATGGCAAAGTTAAGAAGTATCAGTTGCTCCCAACAACCTCGTCTGATATTTCACCAGATCAGAAATCCCAGTAAATTTGTTGTAGGACTTATCTTAAAATATTAGAATTGATGCATAAAACTAAACCAGAGAACTCCTCCATACTTTTCTGGTTTGTGTTTCAGAATCCAAATCAGTTATGGCTTATACATATGGCCAATGTTATTTCTATTTCCTCGTGCCTCTCCTATCCTGTTCCTGAATCCTTGACTTGTTTTGTTCCAGATTAGATGTGTTAACCATAACTGACAATTAGGTATGGGAATGGGGGTATGGAGGGGGGGTCATCATCACCAGGTTGGCACCACCAGCATGGTGGGACCATTACAGCCAACTGGCACCCTGGTGAGTGGACGATACAGTAAGTATTATTTGTTTTTTTTATTGTAGGTCATTACATTTTTAGTTGGAGTCATTCTTTAAAATGTGATTTATCCAACTAGGAAATTGCAGAAATTAACTGTAATCCACAATTATATAATATTTTATTATTTTAATCTTCATTATATTATGTCCATTATATATCTTTGAATCATGAGCTCCAGCTCCACTGTACACCTAATAATGTTCTATGCTCTGTAACTCAATCATTCTTTCAGTTTCCGCTTATTACTACACTATTAGTGGTGGAAGAGCAGTTTCTCTTTACTTAACAAAATAACTGTACATTATTTGCATTTTAAATAGAGAGGAGTAGAAGGTTATTTTATAATATTTACAGAAAACACAGTAATCTTTAATGTTTATCTCACTGCCTGTTTTTAATTCCTGAACTGATAAAATATGAACAAATTTCTAGCATTGTTAAATTTGTCAATTATTATGTACGCTGAAGGTCACGTCACTAATAGGACATAGCATATTTATCCTGTAATATGACATGTTTTATTTTATTTTTTTTAAAGACTTTATTTATTTGCGGATCAGCACAGTACAGCATTAAACAGGGGTAGACAAGATGTCAAAAATACAAGTGTATCCATTGCTCCCCTGCAGCACAATGTGGTCTGAAATAGTATCTTCTGCCTGGATTTATTCTTAACTCTAAAAAAGGTGTGGGTGCAAAACCACCATTGTAACCTGTTGAAATTCAGTTCAGTGTCATCTAATCTGGTTAATGACCTACTAGTGCATGTGTGCTCATTGGCCCAGGAAGAAGTAGGAAGCAAAGACCGTCATTGATGAGGATGAGCACTCCAAGGTGATTCAGTTTGCCCAGTTTGGCCTACCACAGATGCCATTTGCCATCCCTTGAAAATATTTTGTGCTCACAGTTTTATAAAAATGTACTAATAGGCAGCAAGTTTCATTAACACATCATGAATGCGATTTCAAAATGTCTGAAAAAGTACAAATGGTAGCATCTAAATACAAAAGCTGTCCACGACTTAAAAAGGGGGCTCATAGTCCTATTGAGACACAAAACAATTGGTGTGGGGAATGTTATGTAAAATTTACTATTGTCAGATGATGTCATTTTTTTTTTCTGATCTCTATTTTTTCTTGCTGACAAACACTACACTAATGTTTTACTGTCAGTAAATTTCTTAACGGTTGACATCTATGCTATATATATAGTTCTTGGGGGATTAAACAGAACATAAGGGCTTATTTAATTAGCTGCGCGGTTCAGTGCTAGCCTTGTGCGCTGTGTTTATGTGCACATGACTACTCTGCTCTATGAGGTGTGAGCAAAAAATGAGCGCAGATCATTACCAAAACATCACACGGTGTGTTTCCGCTTGATGTTTTGGCAATGACCTTTGCTCAGTTGTTCACTGCATGATGCTACTGGGGCACCTCTCTACTAATTGAGTTGGCCCCTTAGAATCAGACAAGAGTGTATTCAGCATTCAAAAAAGTGATGCTGTGTAGATTGTCAATATTAAAAAAAATCAGGGACAAAGACAGGAACAGAACCTTCAATAGTTTGTCAACATTAACAACTGGGATCTAGGGAGGGTGAAAACTTTAAGGGTGAAATATTACTGGAGAATTATGGTCAGTTAACAAGTATACATTTTGATTCTGATCGTCTGTAATACATCAGACATATTATTTAGTGACGTTTATATGGGGAGAAACTATAAGTACTATATTTTTGTTTATGCAAAAGAAGAAAATTGGTTCTATTGATTTATATTTGATCTGCAATACTTTATTCATTGGGTTGAGATAGAAAGCTGTCATTTATAAGGGGTTCTTTATATTGCACATTCACCATTTCTTATTTGTTGTCTGCACTATTACTATACTTGGCCACTTTTATAAGCATTAAATATGTTGCTTTAATGAGCTTTAGGGCAATTTATCAGTTGTATTTAATAGTGATAGTGAGGTAGCAGTGAATGGGCACTGTGCATTATAGCATCTCTCTTATAAAGCAGAGTTGTGTTTTTTACACTTGTGCTATATAGTACTCATCCTGTTTGGCCATTGCTCAAGGACAAGTTGTATTACTGCGCAGGGAGTCTCGCTTCCCTGAAAGAATCTTGCTTTCTGAAATTGGTAATCACATTTCTCACTCTTCCATCAAAACATTAGGTAGTAATCATATATTCCATCCATTCGGCACACAATCTTTTTTTCTGTAAGACTGGACGTGGTACCTGCTATCTCTTGACAATTGTTAAATGCATGTGGGTTATGAGTGTTTGGGGGCACCATGCGCCCGCGTCGATTGGCACTGGATTACATATCATTTTACTTCTGGGTTTCTGGAAATGTAATGGCAGAACTCATTACTGACCTAAAGCCTTTATAGGATCTATAAGAAAAAGTTGATGGCTCTTTTCCCAACTGTGGGGAACAAACGAATAGAGCAATGTACAAATAAACTCTCCGGTGATTCACAGTTCATTGGTAGAGATAGAAATAGTAGTTAGAAGAATGAATTTCAGTAATGTGTTTGCACAAAACTGCGGTTATTATAGAAATGCACCTTTAAAATAAAACTCTGTTGTTTAGTAAGCCAGCTTCTTTCTCCTGAATTTGGTGACCTACAGCAGGATTAATGTTTGTTTATGCCCTAAAATATGGTGCCCCCATACCCACTAGAGATATGTAGCTGCATTTTAAAGATGGCCTCTGTATGCGATTTAACTACTGGTTTGATGCTGCCAAGGTGGTCATTAGATATTTAATTTAGTTCCTTGCCAAGTGCATTTAAACAGAACCCTGTTTCTGGTTAATGCAGAAGCAGTGTCCTTTTAGTTATGGGCATTCCTGTGATGTCACCTGTGAGATGGCTCATCATTGAATGTAAAATGAGGAGGCTTTAGGGAGCAAGACATCTACTATTCGATCCAGGTTACACTGCGTCTTTTACTACCCGACTCATCAGAATCTCCCCTGGTATCACTGACAGAAGAGGATAACCGTGGGAAGAATCACCGAAAATTGATATATATATCTATATATATATATATATATATATATAGATATATATATTGGCAAGCTATTATTATGTCCAGATCAGGGTAGATAGGATCTGTGTCTCTGGATTTTGGATTTTGCAAACATTCAGCATGAACTCTGGGTTCTGAAAGTTTCTGGCCACTTCACACTGTACTTCCAGGCCAAGGTCCAGTGAAAATGGCTTAAGGCCAATGGCTTCCCATGCCCATCATGGATGTGACCTCTACAGCCACAGTAGTTCTGCCACTGATTAGACACTATGATTGCTAGATCCTTCTCCAAGGTAAAAGTCGAAAATTCACCTAATACCGCTTTCATACTGTCGCCCCGGCAATATCCTGGGTTTTTCAAGCCGGGTTTTTGCCGGGGCTCAGTGCGTCCCAGCTCAGAAACACCATTCATACTGCACCTCGGACCCGGGAATTTCCCGGGTTGACCCCATTCATACTGCACAAGTCTGTGCCCTGGCAATTTGTGGGAGTCATCACCAGAGCAGTTTTCATTGGCTGAAAAATGAAGACTGGATGTTGCTCCAGTGTTTAAATCCTGGCAGAAAAACCTGAACTTTGCTTCCTTTCACACAACTAGTATTTCCCAGACTTTGTACCTCTGTAATGTGGGATATCAGCTACATCAGACACCCAAATAAATACACAGCACTGCACTTTAATCAGGACAAGTAACCTTTAAAGGGAAATATACTCTATCTATTAGCATGATTTATATATATAAAAAAGTACAATAGTGATGGTATGCCTTCTCTATATATCTCCAATCATGTATACCCAATGGTATATTTATGTATGTAATAGCCATTAATAAAATTTCTGTAAACTGCCCTTCTTTTCATATAGATTCTTTGTATTCTCCTGCTTTAAATGCTCCAGAGACAGGCAGACAGCCAATCATCTTGTTTTCTGTGCAACCCGGGTTGAAAAACCCAGGTTGCACCGTTCATAGTGCAGGCAACCCGGGTCTAACCCGGGAATTACCCCTTGATAAATCCCGGGTTGAAGACCCGGGTTTTTAGACCCGGGATTTTTGACTTGTACCATTCATACTGCACCAAGACCCGGGTCGTTTGAGCTCGCCCCGGGAAATACCCGGGATTTTGGTGCAGTTTGAATGGGGTATAAATGAGGTAAACAACGTATGTACAATGCAATTAATTACAGTCATTTTAATACTATTGTGCTACAAGGGCAATGTGCAGCATTAAGTAATAAACTGAACTGTTACCAGGGAGAATGCAATTGGCAAATACAGAAAGAAATATGACTGACTAAGTTAAACAGGACATTTCTACAGCACTATGGAATATGCTGGTGCTATATAAATAAGACATTCATATATTTCTGTTCAGAAACCTTTTTCTTTCTCATAATATGTAATTTCAAGTTTATTTGATCATTTTGAGAGTGCTTTCAGTTTACTGCTCTTAATCCTAAATTAAAGCAGTTATTGGAGACAATTTTCTGCTTCTGGTTAGCTTGTGCCCTCTTAAAGCCCTCTCTGGTGAGTATTTATAGACCACTCAAGTGCCTTATACATGACTTACTGTGGCATGTAATCTTTACATAAATTCTAAAGTAATGCTATGCTGGATTGCAGTGTAACCCTAACTACATTGTAATTTACTCAGTAATATGATTACTATTTCATGCCATAATAAGTCACCAGGGTGAAATCAGCAAGACCAGGAGAGAGGTACTGGATGTAAGCAAAACCTGATTTTATTCCCCCTACTGTTTGCTCTTTACACTCCAAGGAAAAGTGGATTGAAGCATAAGGTTTTGGTCTTTCACTTTTGATTCTATTATTTTTTTGCCATATAAACGAAGTCTGCACATAGTGTGAGCACTGAAAGTATTCATGTAACCCAGACGTATTGGCAGTATGTCCCTGCAGGAGTATCTGTTTATATTCCAGGCTTAGATTCTGCATGTCTGATGAACAATATAGAATAATCAGTGATGTGTGCCAAGTGCCCTGTCTGAATGTAGGATTGTCAAATAGCATAAGAGTCACATTACGAAAAACTATCATAAAATTGCTTTGAGCAGTGATTATGTAATGAGATACAAAATAAATGCATATTAATGCCTATAAATATGTATATGTAACGCCTATAAATAATTAATTAAGAAAAATTGTGCTATATAAGGAATAATTATCAATAATACACTGCACATCAAGGGAGCTTTACTATGCCTGTAAATAATATCTGTATAAACGGCTGATTATAAACTGAAGATGTCTCACTTACTTTAATCTGGAGAAATGTGTCAATTGAGGACCTCCCCCATTCCATTCATAACCACTGCAGCTCCCAAGTAATACATGCCAATTTTTTACACGCAAATGGGGAGGGACACTTTGCAAAAAGTTTGAAAGGGTGGCCTGCACTTCCAGCAGTCCAGGAGCACTCCTCGAAATTCGGGCATCTCCTGGACATTCCAGAAGACTAGGCAAGTATTTCCAAAGATGCAAAATGTATTGTAAAAAACAGGGACTTGTGGTGTGGAGAATTGCTGTCGACCGCATTCATGGACTTCTTCAAGGACATAACTACCAGGGACCATCAGAACATGGAGATGCATCTGCTATGAGGCCCACAGCTTTTCCTGTCATAGCCTACTGTGTATATGACTTTTTCATCATTGGGCAGTGCATGGGGAGGTAACAATAGTTTGCTATGGAACCCACAAATGTGTAGTTACCGCCCTGGACTGATGGCAGCAGCAACTTTGGATTGGCCCAATGCAGAACTGTATAAGGTGGTGGGGAGGACTGTGTCATTGTCCGTGATAGATGTGAGTCTGTGTCATTGCCAGTGATAGATGTGAGTCTTTGTCATTGTCAGTGTGAGATGTGAGTCATTGTCAGTGTGATTCTGTGAGTCATTGTCAGTGATAGATGTAAGTCTGTGTCATTGTCAGTGTGAGATGTGGGTCATTGTCAGTGTGAGATGTGAGTCTGTGTCATTGTCAGTGTGAGATGTGGGTCATTGTCAGTGTGAGATGTGAGTCTGTGTGTCATTGTCAGTGGGAGATGTGAGTTTGTGTGTCATTGTCAGTGATAGATGTGAGTCTGTGTCATTGTCAGTGATAGATTTGAGTCTGTGTGTCATTGTGATAGATGTGAGTCTGTGTCATTGTCAGTTATAGATGTAAGTCTGTGGGTCATTGTCAGTGATAGATGTGAGTCTGTGGGTCATTGCCAGAGATAGATGTGAGTCTGTGTGTCACTGTCAGTGTGAGATATAAGTCTGTGGGTCATTGTCAGTGATAGATGTGAGTCTGTGGGTCATTGCCAGAGATAGATGTGAGTCTGTGTGTCGCTGTCAGTGTGAGATGTAAGTCTGTGGGTCATTGTCAGTGTGAGATGTAAGTCTGTGGGTCATTGTCAGTGATAGATGTGAGTCTGTGTGTCATTGTCAGTGATAGATGTGAGTCTGTGTGTCATTGTGATTGATGTGAGTCTGTTTGCCATGGTCAGTGATAGATGTGAGTCTGTGTGTTATTGTCAGTGGGAGATGTGAGTCATTGTCAGTAATAGATGTGGGTCTGTGTTTCATTGTCAGTGATAGATGTGAGTTTGTGTGTCATTGACAGTGTGAGATGAAAGGCTGTTTGTCATTGTCAGTGATAGATGTGGGTCTGTGTTTCATTGTCAGTGATAGATGTGAGTTTGTGTGTCATTGACAGTGTGAGATGAAAGGCTGTTTGTCATTGTCAGTGATAGATGTGAGTCTGTGTATCATTGTCAGTGATAGATGTGAGTCTGTGTGTCATTGACAGTGTGAGATGAAAGGCTGTTTGTCATTGTCAGTGATAGATGTGAGTCTGCGTGTCACTGTCAGTGATAAATAGTGAGTCTGTGTGTCATTGTCAGTGTGAGATTTAAGTCTGTTTGTCATTGTCAGTGTGAGATTTAAGTCTGTTTGTCATTGTCAGTGCGAGATGTGAGTCTGTGTGTCATTGTCAGTGGGAGATGTGAGTCTGTGTGTCATTGTCAGTGATAGATGTGAGTCTGTGTGTCATTGTCAGTGATTAACGTGAGTCTGTGTCATTGTCAGTGTAAGATGTGATTTTCTGTGTCAGTCTTTATTAGTGTGGATTTATGTGTTAAGGGACACATTTTGTTATTTAAACTTGAGTATTATACATACTAATGTCCCCCTAACTCAAAATTATTATGCATTTTAGACATTTCCTCTCAGATCCATGACTTATATGGTCAAGGGACTCCTATGTAACTGGTAATCCTTTTATCATTTTCAATGGAGGGTACATTATTTAATATACAGTATAATCCACATAGTGTAGGGGGAAATTTTATATTTTGTTAAGTAAAAAAATGTTTGGGAGTTGTAGTCAGGACAGTCTGGTAACTAGCGATTTCATGTGAAATTATTATTTTTTTAAATATATAATTTGCTTGAAATTTATTTCTAGTTCCCTGGCACTAGAGTTAGTTAATGTGCATGTCCATGAGCAGAACAGGCATCACCAAATTTGTGTAGGGGCCCGCTGATGTCACTCTAGCCTCATGGGGGCCCGGTCTGCTTTTCTGAGCATGCGTGGGCCTCTTCTGAGTATTATAGAAAAAACTATTTGACTTTAGTAAACACATACATTATTTTAGGTTTATTAGAGCTTAATCCAACAATGCAGGTCTCGCTTGCCCACATTGTGGGATTACCAGCTCATCTATACTATATGACTGACACCAACGCCAACCAAGCAGTGTCTCCAGGTACACATACCTATGTAAAGCTGGTTTAGAGTCCATATTGTTACATCGCACTTCAATGTAATGTGTACAGTACAGTGTGCATTATTCAGAATATGAACTCTTCTAAATAAATGTAGCCCTATTGAGAACATTCATTGTTTTACTTATTTCTTTAGTTCATATCTCTTTGCTATGGGGGGGCAGCTTAATAATATACACCCACTTTAAGGAAAAAGCCACCCAGCAGCCCCTACCTCCCCTAACAATAGGCCTAGTTTGTGCCTTAAGTTAAAACTGAGACCTACATTTACCTGCAATCAATATCTTAAAGCAGCATTCATGCTTAAGTAATTATAAATATACAAATTGTATAAATATACAAATATGAAAACTATATTTAAATGTTACCAAATTAAGATTTATGAATTTGTATATGGAGAAAAGAGAAACAAACTTGTAGGTGTTTTGAAAGTCAAATAATTAACATAGAAATAATTTAAAGCAGAATTAAATACAATATAAATTATTTTATAAAAATGAAGGACTTAAGAGGTCTTTAGCTAGTATTTACCAGCAGTTGTACAACCCTGCCTGACTGGGACCTGCCATTATTATCTACTTTAAATGAATTGTGGTAACTGAAAATCTATCAAGAATTAAGGATTGAAAATGGCTGTTAACCATTTATAAAATAAAAAACAATTGTGATTTATTACAATAGCGAACATAACAAATGGCAAAAATAAATGGATAATGTTATAGTTGTAATGATTTAAATTTTCAGTAAAGACATTTTAATAAAGAAGATGATCCATTTACACTCATGTGATTCTCATTATGGACCTCATTTAGAGTCGGACGCAAAGTCCGTTTTAGGCGCATCTAGCAAATAAACACTACCACGTATGTGCAGAAAGCAGCAAATCCGCCTGCATCTTGGACGCAATTAACACTTGCAACTCACTACGAGAGAATGGGCGGAACGCGGAATTGTGAAGGCGTGACCATGTAAATACATCCTAGTCGCAGTGAGGCGCAGACACAACACATGTCAAAAAAGGGCTAAAGCTGTGCGGCAGGAATTAGGTGGCGCAAGCAATTAGCTAGCTGCAGGAACTGCTCACAGCTCCATAGGGTATTAAGAGTGGGATGTAACTGGGGTTGCTTGACACTCGTAATACCCTACCAAGCTGCGGCACACTCCCACTCCTACACTTCTTACACGGACTTTGCGTCCGACTCTAAATGAGGTCCTATGTGCTTTGTGTGTAGTTGGACACAGTTTACACTGAAAATATAAGCATTAAATGTCAACTGTATAAAAGACATAATTTACATGGTGTCTAGAACTGCACGTATCTTTCAAGACTCTCAGCTCTCCATAATACACACAATATATACCTTTCAGTAAGGTACCCTTGAAATGCTCTGTATGTTAAAAGTGTATGATATGCTTTAAGCGTTTCATATACTATTATCCGTAAGCCCACCCTAAAACACAAAATCAGCTGTTGTACTGCCAGCCTAGGCTGGTATTAGCAAAATCAAGGGGATGAATAATTGGCAAAACCATTACTAGGCTATGCCAGGGCTGGTAGCAGCATGCAGGGAAACGTGCAGTGTGGGGTCTCCCTGACATAGTACCAAGGCTGCATGCACACTGAGACGTACTTCATCTGACTGCACATGAGCAGTACAGAAACACATATTATGCACTTCCTTTTAAGACTAACATCTGACTCTACAGGAGATCCTCTAAGTTCATGTGTTTCCAACACATACAAAACAGATAAAAAATAAATGATCAGTAATCAAGTGGGCAATTCCATATTTTGTGCCGGTGTAAGTGCAAATCATTGGAAAAGGACATATTGCATTTTTTCAGGCATATTTGGTAATTGTTTGTTTCCCATATACAATGTACTAGACTCAAGTGTAAACATGAGAGAAATACAAATAAAAACAAATGTGTTTGTTTACTAGGAAATAAAAGTAAATCAAAGAGCTGATTGGTTATCATGTAGGTCAGCATAATATGCTACAGAATGAAGACTTTGGCATGCACATGCTAATTATCAAATGAGCTTATGGTATACAATATCTTTTTAAAAAATAATACATACATGTGCAGTCTAATTTATTCTATCATGAAATTGAATTTTGTTAATTCAAAAAGAATGCAACTCATGTTAACCACATGGGAAATACTGTAGCTAGGGACTAATTGGAGTCATAGGGCCTGATTCATTAAGGATCTTAACTTGAGAAACTTCTTATTTCAATCTCCTGGACAAAACCATGTTACAATGCAAGGGGTGCAAATTAGCATTCTGTTTTGCACATAAGTTAAATATTGACTGTTTTTTCATGTAGCACACAAATATCAACTTTCAATTTCAGTGTACAAATAAGCTATCAAGTATTTGTGTGCTACATGCAAAAAACAGGCAGTATTTAACTTATGTGCAAACCAGAATACTAATTTGCACCCCTTGCATTGTAACATGGTTTTGTCCAGGAGACTGAAATAAGAAGTTTCTCAAGTTAAGATCCTTAATGAATCAGGCCCATAATTGTATTATGTTCCTGTCTGTGCTGTGTATGTTATCAGTGTCTGTGTGGACAGCACATGAGGAATGGCATGGGGATCAATCAATTTCTAGTCTGCGCTATTCCTCTCTGTGTTCTCTTGCGTCCTCTCTTGAATGAAAGGCAGTGCAAGTAGATTATTAAACAGCACTGATCTGATCTATGCCACTGTTCATCTGATGCAATTTATAGGAAAGAAGCATTTACTGACCATTAGCCCTTGTACAAGGAGAAGTGTCTTTCCACACCCTGAAGCATCCCATCAGCTGCTATCGCTTACATATTCTGGCCTGGGATTTCATAGCTAGTTACACCTTTTCATTGCCTGTTATATTCAGTCACCATAAAGAGGAAATGTGAGACTTGTTGGCATATCTTAGCATGTGAAAGACTTGTAAATGATTCCTGCAAATGTTTTTTTCCATTTGGAAGCAGTTTAGCCATTTAAACTTTACATGGTTTGAATGAGGTAGGAATGAGAGGTAAATAATTCCCATCTACCACAGTAGACACAAGTATGTAAGACAGGCCTTTGGAAAAACTAGTAAAAAAAACAACATTTTTTTATGCAATATTCTTGGCAAAATGAACACAAATCCTTAGTTACCCATTATTATTTTAAACCATAGTAGGATGCGTTGTGCAAGGTGTTTAGTAGCAGCTGCAAAGGTTTCCTGGTTACTTCCATCATTTGCATATTTACACAGTCAGTCCTAATATGGGAGTGTTCAGCCATATGGACTATGCATCACCCCATGACCAGTTTTTCTTCTATTAGTCCCATTCACTTGCCTTAAAGGTCTCGTATTGAGCATGCAAAAATGACACACTGCATGTAAATGTGTAAATTGAGTAACATATTAGCATATTTTTACTTACTAAAATTTTTATAGCTCCTACATATTACAAAGCACTTTAACGAGAATGTTTAATCCTTCACATCAGTCCCTGCCACAGTCGAGCTTATCATCTATATTCCCTACCATATAGATACACATTCACTAGGGTTCATTTCATCAGAAGCCAATTAACCTACCAGCATGTTTTTTTTCTCTAGTGTGGGAGGAAACCCACGCAAACATGGAAGAAGAGCAAACACCATACGGAATCAAATCCATGACCCCAGTGCTGTGAGACAGCAATGCTAACCACTGTGCCATGGTGCAGTTATTGTTTAATTTCCCCATGATTTATATGGAGTACTGGTGAGTTCATAATATTGTGAGGTGCATTTTCCTGGCCTGGTTTGGGTACAGTCATTCCCTTAGACGACAAGGTCAATGCTAATCGCTATTTAATTAAACTGAATGTCTACCTTCATCCCATGGTGCAACATTTCTTTCCTTATGTGAGAGTACATGTGGTTGCCCAGTGGTGTTTGATGAGCATGACACTGATGATATCCTTATGTCATGGCATTTTTAGTCTCTAAATGTGACCTCAATCAAGCATTTATGGGATATCCTGGAACGATGGCCTGAGACAGTGTTTTGATTCACCCTGAACCAAGCATCAGTTGAGTTACTTTCTTAGGAAGAATGGTGCATCCCTCCTACACAATCCAAGTAATTAGTAGACTCAATAATACGATACATACAGAACGCATTGGTGGCAGTCAATTAAGTGAATTTATATTGTTGTTTTACTATTTTATCTGTGTCTATCTGTTGAAGCAGGACACTTTTTTGTACCTACCTACTGAGCTGGAATGCGACAGGTGAGGACCTCAGAAGGTGGACACATGTTGCTGCTAATACCACTTTCATACTGCCGCCCCGGCAATATCCCGGGTTTTTGAAGCCGGGTTTTTGCAGGGGCTCGGAGCGTCCCAGCTCAGAAACACCATTCATACTGCACCTTGGACCCGGGAATTTCCCGGGTTGACCCCATTCATACTACACAAGTCTGTGCCCTGGCAATTTGTGGGAGTCATCACCAGAGCACTTTTCATTGGCTGAAAGCTGGAATATGAAAAAAAAAATCTCTCTCTCTCTCCCCCCTATGCAACTATGCAAAAACCCGGGTTGCACCATTCATAGTGCAGGCGACCCGGGTCCGACCCGGGAATTACCCCTCGATAAATCCCGGGTTGAAGACCCGGGATTTTTTACTTGTACCATTCATACTGCACCAAGACCCGGGTCGTTTGAGCTCGCCCCGGGAAAAACCCGGGATTTTGGTGCAGTATGAATGGGTTATAAATCAACCACTTAACGTCTAAATCTTGTCCTGCTCACACATTTCATAGAGTGTTTGTGTGCGTGATAATATTTTCAATGTGCTTGGGAACTCATGTCCAGTAGAAACCCAGTTCATGGTTAAATATAACTACTTGAAAAATATGACTTCACTGACCAGACTCGAGATACCATCTTGTCCTTTGTGTGCAGCAGGATAACATTTTCTGCTTTCTCAAGGAAAATGCTAACTGCCCACATTAATACAACAAGACTTGGGTCTGTCTGTGTTACTACACTCTGTTTACTGAGATAAACACAAGATACAATCATGTAGGAGGAAGTGCAGACTATATTCAGGATATCTTGTAACCAAAACCCATTTTGTTATTATTTGAAATATTTTTATACTATTATGTTTGTCCCCAACATTCTAAGTATCATTTATTTATGAACGGTCAAGATATTCCACAGTGATACACAGTTGGCGAGTTATAATAACAGCAGTGATTGATGTAGTAAAGACCACAACAGCAAGAACATGGTGACAGCTTTACTCATGGGATCTTGCAAGCTTTTCCTATGTAAAATAAGGCCCAATACTGCTCTTCAACTTAAGATCATTTAGGTCTTGATTACATTTTTCACTTCCATAGAATGCTGTTTGTGCATCTAGCACTTGCAAGTAAAGTGAGGCATTTTTTTTGCAAGTTTTTTTTATACATATAAGTAAAAGTGTAGCTTATTTGTATAAAAAAGTTGTTTGGTATGTTGTTGTTTTAGTCTTAATGTGATCTATTGTGATTGTTGTTGTTATTTTTATTATTGTCAATATTTATTTATATTGTAGCAATTTATTGTTCAGTCACATACAGAGAACTTTATTCATGCCCACAAGTCCCTGCCTCAGTCAAACTTACAATCTAATTTTCCCAACCATAAAATATAGTTTTATTTCACATAACATTTAAAAAAAACATACATATCACATAGGAGATTCAGACGTTGTGTACTGAGTGTCAGCGCAGCTGAAACAAAATCTACAAATATACATGAATCATGCAGACATTATAGCACAATACAAGGCATACATCTTACGATATAATGCTCTACACCAGGGTTGTCCAACCCGCGGCCCGCGGGCCGCATGCGGCCCAGCCGGCCTGCAAATATGGCCCAGTGGTTGTGGCAAGGGGGCAGCGCTGTTAATGAAAAAAATATCCTGCAAAAAAAAAAAGAAGAAAATACTTACCTTGCGGTCACGTCAGCTGGCGCTCCGGCTCCCTCCCTGGTCTCCTCCTCCGTGCGGTGCTCACAGTGAATGTCGGGGGTGACATCATCACACCCGACATCCATTGCGTAGCGCAGCACAGAGGAGTCACCCGCGCGAACTATCAGCAGCAGTGAAAGATTATCCAGTATCTTATTGTTGTTACTCTGAATTTGGACTTTCTGCACCATGCAATTATGAACTAGCTGTGTTTTTTGTATGTATCTAATATAAATATTAAGAGATAATTGTATTTTTAATATTTTAAACCATTTTAAATGTGCAGTGCTGAGCAGGGTGAAATTATCACCCACTGTTACCCTCATTGGAGGCGGCTCCATGAGCCATTTTTCCCGCCACCCTATCTTTAAATCTCTGTAGATTTCTATTAGTCCTCCTGATGCTACCTATATCCGTGACCATTTCAAACTGGTCAATAAAAAAAATGATTCATGGGTGCAGAAAGAGAGGAAAAAAAAGTTTGGCATTTAATTCCCCGAACCCCACTAAGGGGCAGATGCAGGTAAGTTAAACTGCAGCTGGTAATGGGACTACTGCTTTAATCATGATTCTGCAACAGGTTTCCTAACTCTTACTAACTTCATTTCCAAGTAAGTTTAATATGTTAACTATATTTTCTATGTTTTTTTGGATGATCAGCTATCATTAGTGTTAGTGTATTTTATGTGCGGCCCAAACCAACTCGTCCTCTTCCAATGTGGCCCAGGGAAGCTAAAAGGTTGGACACCCCTGCTCTATACTATCATACATGGCACTATTCAGATATTACTTAGAACAACAAGATTTTCAACAAAGTTTAAGTTTTGTGAAGAGGGAAAAGGAAAGGGGAGAGGAGAAAGAGACCCAAAGTTTCATTTGAGACAGACACATAAATAAAGAAGAGGATGAAGGAGAGGTGGTTAAATCCTCTTCTTCCCCAGGATGGTCTGTCATGGAACAGTATCTAAGCAAGCTGAGGATTACTCTGTGACAATCATGAAACAGTCTTTGGATAGCCTTTGGTTTCAAAAGTCAGGTTTAACTCACACTAGTTATTGTTCCCTCGCAATCTAGATGACATTCAAGTAAAACCAGAGAGTCTCCCATTGTAAGGAAAGGAGATGTCCCACTTGTCCCAGCAGTCTCAAGAAGGGCAGAAGGGAAAGTGATGCATGGGGTTATTTTACGGTTGATTCAGTTCCTAGAAATGGTGCAAAGTAGGCGTGCAGAATGGTGGTAATAATTGGGATCTCTTTCCCACATTTAGGAGAGCTCCTAGTACATTATGGCCTGCTCTACTTTGTCAGTTTTGGAGCCCCAGATGAAGTAAAATACTGTCCTTCTGATGGCTTCACAGGAGACCATGCCTGCTCCATGTACTGCTTAATGGAAAATCTTGTTGCCCAGCAGCAGTGCTATTGCTTTGATGGTAAATGTCCAATATTATGCTTGACCTTAGCTAGACTCTTATTCAGGCTCTTCCTCTGTGTCAGACTCCCAGGATCTTCATGAAGTTTGGTCTGATGATGAAGAGGGAAGTGTGTGGTATATGACAGATGTGAATGCACAAAGAGCATCAACTCTGACCTCCTGAAGTTAACGTTTTTCCTCGAATTATTCATTGTCAAGTCAGTCTAGATAAGTATTGTCACAGAGCACTAGATTGTGCAGAAGGCCGGCATGTTGTATGATGTATACAGCAAACACTTGATTTCACAGATACAAATATCTGAAGCCCAAGGTGTGGTGCTTTCAATTCCCTAGTGCTGTGCTAAAAGCCAGTGCTGGGGCTTGTGACTTTGGATCCTTCCCTATCGACCATAGCCCCATTTCCTCTGATCATCCCCCAAGAGCCAAAAGACCCCAGAGAGGGATAAGTTTGGGATAAGGGTCTTCAGGCCCTGCTTTATCAAAGCTAGGGGGCCCTTGACATCCCAGACCTCTGGAACCAAAAGGCCCCTTAGGAGGCTAGGGTCTTCAGGGACCCCTCTTCCGCAAGGCTTGGGTGAGTCCCTTTCTTCCAGAGTTCGATCAAAGCTTCGTTTGGGGAACTAGTTCTTCATGTTCCCTCAGAAGGAAGGAGACTACAACAATTAGGGCATAGGGAGACCCATAAGGACCTGGGCCCAACCCCTCAAAACGTGAAGACAAAAAACAAATAAAAGAAACATGTGAAAGAAAGTGCTGTGCGACAATAAATAGAAAATCAAAAAGTGCTTGTAGACTTCACAGATACAGACTTTTTTTTTAATAACAGCCCGGGATTATTGCTTTTGTGTCCCTAGTGAATAAAGGTGTAAAAACTAAAAAGTGCAAAAGGGCATGGCAAACTTCAGGGTCTCTGGAGCTCTGGAGCCAAAAGGCCCTTTAAGTGGTTTCCAAGTAGCTGAGCAAATATAAAGTTATCCCTCCTGCCAGGGGAATGGCAACCTCATTGTTACACCATTCCCCAAGATATGTGGGGAAATACAGCGTCCAGAAGTGCTTACTGCACCACCTAGATCTAGAAAAACATGAAAGATAAAGTGGCCGTCTTTATCTTTTTACTACAGCATGAAATTAATAAATACTGACTTGTGGGTTCGGTCCCAGCCTAATGGCCAGACAAATATAAAAATTGTGCCTTCCAGCCAGAAGGATGCAATTGCATAGGAAGAAAGGAGAGTGCAATATACTGTAAAGCAGTGATGGTGTGTCATCAATGTGATTCCCCGCCACCCCGTGTTTTGTCACTCTGAGGGCTCGTTATCCTAGGCTTCCTCCACTGGCCCCAGCGTTCTAGACAGAGGACCAAGAGCAGCACTGCACTACTGCCCTTGATCTTAGCCAAAAGGCCATGGAGCAGCCAGATACCAGAGCCAATTTAGTTGGGAGCCAATTAACGTAACAGCATATCTTTGGACTGTGGGAAGAAATTGGAGGATCTTAAGGAAATGCACACAAACACATAGAGAACTTACAAACTCCACACAGATAGCGCCCTGGTCAGAATGGAAACCAGGGCCTCAGTACAGAGAGGAAACAATGCTAATCACTCTGCAGAATGCAGTGAGAATAATTAGAGAATGTACAATGTATTTGCATATTCAGCATGCTGTCTGTATGTGAGCTATGGGTAAGGAAAGTGAGTTTGTAAGCAGACAGCCGACATATTCCTGAACTTTAAAGTGCTCACTTCTAAAGAACAGATGTTTAGTGTTCCTCTCTTTAAATCCTAGGTTACTCCAATAACTGAAGTATGGTATATTTGACACACACATGTCTAAACTGTTCCTGAAATGAAGATTTCATATTTAATATCTTAATCTTAGAAAATATTGAATGTGTGTTGCTGAAAGCTGACATTATTATTATTATTATTATTATTTTTATTATTAATAATATTATTACTACTGCTGATTGGTAAGGCTCCACAGCTAAGGACACTGGGGAAAACAGATCATATGTAAATCAGGGACCTAAAAGATAGACAAGATAAATGCAGATGTGAAAGCATCTCTCTTGTCTCAAAATATCTCCCAACTCTGCAACTCCGTACTGCACAAGATCTGTATCTCTCCTCCACTCTCATCACATCCTCCCATTCCCGGTTACAGTACTTTTTTCGGGCTGCACCCACTCTATTGAATTCTCTCCCTTGCACAATAAGACTCTCCTCTGGTCTACAAACTTTCAAGCATTCTCTGAAAACCCACCTCTTCAGACAAGCTTATAATATTCCTCAACCACCCTCTTAACTAGAGATGGGCGGGTCCGGTTCTCCGAGAACCGAACCCACCTGAAGTTTGGGTATCCGAGTACCGAGCTGAGCAGCTCGGTACTCTCCCGCCCATTCCGAATCCAAATCGAGGCCGAACGTCATTGTGACGTCGTCGGATCTCGGGACTCGGTTCTCGCGATACTTCAACTTTATAAATACACGCCTCCACAGCAATCCATCGCCATTTGACAGAGGGAGAGAGCAGGGTGTAGTCATAGGCTAATTAGAGCAGGGACAGAGAATACAATATTGTTCTTGCAATTGCTCTAACCAAAATCGCTAGTGCAGAGAGGAAGATAGAGGTTTATTATTTTTTCTTCATATTTGGCACTCCCCAGCGCTTTTGGGGTGTCCCCCATAATTGTGCATTAATATTTCTGGCTGTCAAAAGTCATATCTGTCAGCAGTATCTACTAAATAATTTGTAGCACACCTCAGTGCTTTTGGGGTGTCCTCCCTAATTGTGCATTAATATTTCTGGCTGTCAAAAGTCATATCTGTCAGCAGTATCTACTAAATAATTTGTAGCACTCCTCAGTGCTTTTGGGGTGTCCTCCCTAATTGTGCATTAATATTTCTGGCTGTCAAAAGTCATATCTGTCAGCAGTATCTACTAAATAATTTTTAGCACTCCTCAGTGTTTTTGGGGTGTCCTCCCTAATTGTGCATTAATATTTCTGGCTGTCAAAAGTCATATCTGTCAGCAGTATCTACTAAATAATTTTTAGCACTCCTCAGTGTTTTTGGGGTGTCCTCCCTAATTGTGCATTAATATTTCTGGCTGTCAAAAGTCATATCTGTCAGCAGTATCTACTAAATAATTTTTAGCACTCCTCAGTGTTTTTGGGGTGTCCTCCCTAATTGTGCATTAATATTTCTGGCTGTCAAAAGTCATATCTGTCAGCAGTATCTACTAAATAATTTTTAGCACTCCTCAGTGTTTTTGGGGTGTCCTCCCTAATTGTGCATTAATATTTCTGGCTGTCAAAAGTCATATCTGTCAGCAGTATCTACTAAATAATTTTTAGCACTCCTCAGTGCTTTTGGGGTGTCCTCCCTAATTGTGCATTAATATTTCTGGCTGTCAAAAGTCATATCTGTCAGCAGTATCTACTAAATAATTTTTAGCACTCCTCAGTGCTTTTGGGGTGTCCTCCCTAATTGTGCATTAATATTTCTGGCTGTCAAAAGTCATAACTGTCAGCAGAATCTACTAAATAATTTTTAGCACTCCCCAGTGGTTTGCGCTCAGAATGGATTCAAAGCAGTCCACATATGATCTGAATGAGCAACCAGGTTCTGTCACCAGTCCTGATGTTAGTGTTCCCAGTACGTCATCTGGCCAAGGCGATGTCAAACAACAGAGTGTTTTCAAATTAGTGCAAAAAACAAAAACCAAAAAAAAAATTACTGTATTGAAGCGAAAAAGAAGTGTAACTGAGCAAAAGTTAAATGACGATAAAAAAAAAATTGCAAGCATGCCATTCTACACACGCAGTGGCAAAGAGAGAATGAGGCCTTCACCTTTGGCTATTAGTGGCAGATCCCAAAAAGTTACCCAGCCTACAATTGGTGCACAACTACTGTTACGCGTCAAAGCCGAGCTGCAAGATAACAGTGAGGCATTACAGGAGAATATTTGCTCTGATTCACAAATGACAACAATCCCTGTGGAGAGTCCATCCAACAGTGGGATGTCTAATCGTGAGCATTCTGCTGATGTGTGCCTTAATAGCACGAGTGTAGCCAGTGATACCCAAATTGAGGATGCCACTTTGGAATTAGAAGAGGATGAGGGGGAGATTTGTGTAGGCGACGAGGGCGCTAATGATGATGTTGATGATTATGATGCAGACAGATACCAAACTGCCTTTGTCCATTTCAATTTATATTGTACAGTATATAACGGCTGAATTTATTAGTATTTTATACAAGTGGAGGGGGGCCTAGAGAGACAGAAACCAAACTGGCTTTCTCCATGTCAATTAATATTGTACAGTCTATAACGGCTGAATTTATTAGTATTTTATACAAGTGGAGGGGGGCCTAGAGAGACAGAAACCAAACTGGCTTTCTCCATGTCAATTAATATTGTACAGTCTATAACGGCTGGATTTTTTTGTATTTTATACAAGTGGAGGGGGGCCTTGAGAGACAGAAACCAAACTGGCTTTTTCCATTTCTTTACATATTTAACTATAAGTGTAGGGTGTAATATACATTCAAAGACGATGGCTGCATTGCCAATATGCATAGATGGAGAGGAAGACAATCTGTTTTGTGTGTAGAATAGGCCTACCAACGAAGAATTAAACTGTTTTTTTGGATGATTTATTACCTCAACAATTAGATTACTTGTCTCTAAAACAGTTGGAGCACTAAATTGGGTTAATTTAGGCCCAAAAACATGGATTTTCCCAAAAAATAGCAAAACAAAACCAAACAAAACCAAATCCAAAACCAAAACACGCAATGGCGGTTTTGCACAACCAAAACCAAAACCAAAACACGACGGTAATCCAGATCCAAAACCGAATCCAAAACCAAAACACGGGGGTCAGTGACCATCTCTACTCTTAACCTCACTAAATTACCCTATTACCACCCGTTACACAATTTCACACAAGACAACTACCCCCTGACCAACATTGTTGTGTGACAGAATCATTTAGCTTATGAGTCACTTTTACCTTCGCAGTCTGGCTGGGTTGAAATGCAAAATGTAGACGTAACCTCATGTATCAAACTCCCATTGTCCCTTAGATTGTAAGCTTGCAAGCAGGGCCTTCTCACCTCTTTGTCTGTTTTACCCATTTTACTTATTAGTTTACTGAGTTTGTACCCAATTGTAGAGCACTACGGAAGATGTTGGCGCTATATAGATAAATAAATGATGATGATGATGAAGTATAGGGAGGGCTCTGCTTACAATCTGTTGGGAAAAGAGTTTAAATCATACTTCAATTAAATATATAACAAAATGTCACAAGTGAATTAAACCTCTCTGGCTTATGAGAAGGAAAACCACCAATTTTGCGGTTCTTACAGCTGAGCAGTAAATGTCAAATATAAGATAAATGACAGTTTAAACCTATCCCTTACCTCTCCTATTTTACACACCCCTGCTTAGTCCCCCTCACTCCCCCCGATCCAGCCTTACTATGGCAGACCTGATATGCCTTAGGCTTTTATTAATTAACCTAATCACTAGTTTCATCCATCCATAGCTAAGGCTGCTAATTTTGCTAAAAGCCTACAATTTATTTATAAACATGTGCCTTGTCTATTGTCAGGTGCAATAAAATCCAATTTGCTGCAGACATAGAGATCATGGTTATAATCTGTTGTTTATCATCATTGCGCTTTTGGTAGAGATTAATGACATTTTCAAAATTGTTTCCCAACTTTTTTTTACCTCATTCCGAGTAAACTTTTGTTGCTATAATTTGGCCTTTGTTTCCAGTTCTACCCCAATCACACCACACAGCAGAATAATCTGACAATTGTCGGTATAACTCTTTTTATGACATTAAATTTGGTGAAATGTAAATTTGCATATACAGCGCAGAATAGCATTCAGCAGAACAGTGCAGCAAAAAATGGAACTTGTAGATTATATCACTATAACTTCATACCTAGGAGAAGCAGCCTGTTCCATTGCAAAACTCAATTCACATGAAATTTCACCACAAACTCTAGTTATTAAATGTCATATTATAGACAAACCTATAATATGACATAGAGCCTTAAACTAGTGTCCTCCCAATGTGATATTTACTGCATACTGTTATCACAAATCAAGTCTGCTTTAAAGTCCCACTCTGTGTGTAACAGGTAAAAACAACGCTTTTTTGGCTTGTTTCCAGATCATGGGTGAATGAAGTTTGTAATACTGTAAATCACTGCAAGCATATGGTATAACTCTCAGCAACATTAAGTAGCTTATGATTTATTATTACAATTATCAGATTGCTCCTCAGGCAGATCTCCTGTGTCCATGAGACTATCACAGCTGAAATGATGTCCATGTGTGCGCCATTAGTTGTCACACAGAGTTCAATGGGTGAAGCCCCCTTGAGTATTTTTACTCCTCCAATCCGCCCTTTAACCATCATTTACTGCATGTGCCTGTCATTATTTCAGCAAGACCTCTTAGTGGATATCGTTTTCTGGGAAAATGTCACTTGGTTTGTTCTGTTCTAGATGCTATTATTATTCTCATCCCCACTCATTGTAAAGCAAATGTGTCAGCAAGCAAATTCTTTAAACAAGTTGCTTCATTATTGTTTTCGGTGGCTGAAATTAAGTCCTACATATTTTACTTAGGTTAATCATGTTAATCATTTTATATATATATATATATATATATATATATTTATATATATTTATATATATAATTTACTATTTACCTTAGTATGAATAAGCATATCTGAATTGATGTTTTATGGTTTCTCTATCACAATATGCAGTATTTGCTTTCTCTTGGTTGTTCTCATCTGAAGTGTTTATAACGTTCTTGCCAACTTTGCCAGCATGATGGCCGGGGGAGGTAGCTCAATCATGGGGGCGTGGCCACGTGAATCGTGTTGGTAGGCCCTGCCCCATGTCAAGTATTATCAACATTGGTCTATCACAGCAATGTGTCATCCTGGACGCATTTCGCCTCCACTTCACCAACTAACAGGACAGGATTCGGGAGGTTGGTCTCCTCTCCAGAAAGTACAGGTGAACTCTCGAAAATTCGGGAGCCTCCCGGACATTTCAGGAGAGTAGGTAACTATGATTTATAAATGTGCACAAATACCTTTAGCACCCAATCAGATTCCAGCAGTTATGAGAGCAAATATCAAATTGGCAGCTAAGGGATACAGCAAATTTGTGTACATGACACCATTTTATCAATAAGCCCAACTTTCTTCAGAGGGATGGACTGGAAGTTTAAATAAATAAATAAATACTCCTGTTCTGTTCTTCACATTAAACTGCAGTTCCCTCCCAAAAGTGGCTCCTGACAGGATAATTCACTGACATAACCTTGCAAAATTGTATGATATAAACTCACTCTCCACTTGTCAGGTGTGTGTGCTTCTTAGGACAAGAGCTACCTCCTATCTTTCTCTTGTAATATATAACATAAACTGGGCTATAGTTATCCATGTCCTTCTAGACTGTGGATTGGCTGATTGTCCAGTATCATTCTTAGTTGAATACTCGTTCCCTAACCTTTGAAAAGCGAACTTCATAAAGTGCCAAATGACTATACTTCAGTACATCTTATCCCAACTAATATATAAACTCACAGGCTCCATACCTAATTCCTTGCATGTATTCCCTTGCACATCCTATGTATTATTCAACTATTACACACATTTAAGGTTTCTGTGTGCTGGGAATAGTGTTGTTACTGACATAAGCTTTTCACCCCCTGCACCTGTCAGAATGGTGGATGCCGGCAGCCACACTCCACTTTCATTCATCAATGTGATTACTGGATCCACGGTTACTTATTAAGACACTATTTCTGAGTTTGTAACGGATGGAAGAAGTAATGTTTTGACAAGAATACCAGGAGATCCCGTGGTCACATTAGTAAATAGAAGTGAAGTGTGTCAGCAGATTTTGATGGGTAGGAGGAGCCTCATTTACAGGATGAAGCAGTGGGGACCCGGGCCCTTAGTGTGGATAGCAGCCCATGTACCATAATGCCACTGATTACACTATTTTCAAACATATGACACTACACCTATTTAATATAAACTGAGCAGTGGGCATAATCATAATACAATTGTATTACACTCCGTAAATACATAAAATAGTGCACATACTCAACAGTAGCCAATGACTGGACATTATCATAATAACATACTATTATACTCTTTACAAATACAGGCAGCACAGTGGCCTAGTGGTTAGCACTTCTGCCTCACAGCGCTGGGGTCATGAGTTCGATTCCCGACCATGGCCTTATCTGTGTGGAGTTTGTATGTTCTCCCTGTGTTTGCGTGGGCTTCCTCCAAGTACTCCGGTTTCCTACCACACTCCAAAAACATACTAGTAGGTTAATTGGCTGCTAGCAAAAATTGACCCTAGTCTCTGTCTGTCTGTGTGTATGTTAGGGAATTTACACTGTAAGCTCCAATGGGGCAGGGACTGATGTGAATGAGTTCTCTGTACAGCGCTGCGGAATTAGTATATAAATAGATGATGATGATGATGAAATACCTACACAATATAATTCCACTGTGTGATCATAATACAATATTATTACACCAAACATAAGCAGAGGACACTACACCTAAACAACAGGATCTAACCAACGGACATGATCAGATCCACTTTTAGATACAACACTTTATTAAATATTAACTTATACAGCGTAGAGGATAAAAGCTAGACTTGAGAATTGCATCCGAAATATATCACTAGGCTATTAATAAATATGAAAAAAAACTACAGACTTTGTTAGGAACATAAATTCCCAGAAGAGGTATTGAAAAACCAGAGCTGTCCCTGGATGATGGAGACAATGTACACCAAGTAAAGTAAATGTAATGTAATTAAACGTAACAGAACAAGTTTAATAAACTTAAGCAATCCCTCCGCCTGCCAGTCATTACTGCTTCATCTATGTCAGCCTCTGTGGACAGCTCAGTGGCCTGAAAAAATGTTCTAATTGAGAAATAATGGAATAGTTGTTTGATACACATTGCAATATTATGTTCCCTGTGCTGTGGAAAAACATGTTTTCATTTATTATACTGTCCCATAAGGTAATCTATACTAACCTTAGATGAGGCTTTTCACTTTGGATCATGGTCCCTGAAAGCTTGTCAAGTCCTCCCAGAATTCAGATCAATACTAAGGAAATGGATGTTGTCAGTGCAACTTCTTTTATCAATACTACGTATCTTGGGGTATATATGTGGTTGTCCTTTGACCTGCGTGGGTTTTTCTCACTGTTTATACTTTATGTAAGAAGACATGGGGCCTGATTCATTAAGGATCTTAAATTAAGAAGTATCTTATTTAAGTCTCCTGGACAAAACCATGTTACAATGCAAGGGGTGCAAATTAGTTTTCTGTTTTGCACATAAGTTAAATACTGACTGTTTTTTCATGTAGCACACAAATATCAACTTTAAATTTCAGTGTACAAATAAGCTGTCAGGTATTTGTGTGCTACATGAAAAAACAGTCAGTATTTAACTTATGCGCAAACCAGAATACTAATTTGCACCCCTTGCATTGTAACATGGTTTTGTCCAGGAGACTGAAATAAGAAGTTTCTCAAGTTAAGATCCTTAATGAATCAGGCCCATTGTGTACAATGTGCTGCACAAGCATCCTGATTATTTATCACTCAGAGACTTTATTTTAAATAAAAGCTATAAAAATAGATGCCCTTCACTACAAGATATCATTGTTCTAGATCTATTGGAAACACAAGATAATCATAAGTTAACCTTTATGGGACAGAAATCAAATGCTGGAGCTCATTTTTTTCAGTTGCTGGAGCTACTGAATATAAAATAGGGGTCCATTGGGTCCCAAATTTTCCCAGAACAATTTTATTTATCTGTATCTATGAATAACTATTTTCCCAAGATGCATCTGGATTAGTGTACATTGGAATCTGTAACTTTTCTACTATCCTTTGAAAATAAAAGGAAGCAAGGAACAGCAATTTTAGACTGAGGCAATATTATTTATTTATTAACAGTACTTTATATAGTGCCTACTACTACACAAGGCTTTACAGAGAATATTCAGTCATTCACTCTATTCCCGGCCCTAGTGAAGCTTACAATGTATATTATTATATTACACACAGACACACATACTAGGGTTATTTTTGTCAGGAGCCATTTAACCTAGTAGTATGTCTTTGGAGTATGGGAACACGGGAAGAACATACAAACACCACACAGCTAGGGCTAGTTGGAACCCTTGACCCCAGTGGCGTCAGGCAGCAATGTTAACCACTATGGGTTTTTTCAGAAGAAGAAAAAAAAAAGAATACTGGAAATTCCCAGCATTCCTGTGAATGTTTAATATTCTTCAACTTGAAGTCTTTAGAAATGTGTGAAAGGTAAACAACAGGTGATGTAATTAGATCACGTCTATCTGTGCTGTCATGCACCAGATGTATAGTATCTATGGTTTACTGATCAAGACTCCATTCTGGAAATGCACAATGTAGAACAAGATCTACCATTATAATCGGATTACTGCTCTTGTCAATTTGGGTATTGAAATAGGTAAGATTTAAATATATATATATATATATATATATATATATATACACACACACACATATGTGTGCCTAGTTACACATTCTGCCCCCTAGGCAGGGTCTGTTAATGCTTGGTTATTACTATTTTTATTGGCCAGCTGCACAATCTACATTGCAGGAAAGGGACAGTGGCCCATACTCTGCTGACTTTGCATATGATTGATTTTTATTTGTTATTTTATTTTGTTTATTACTAGCTTAATATTTCTATATTATAACCATTTATTGGCCTAATTGTTTCTTCAACCAGTTTATTTTATACTTGCTGCTTCAGGCAGTGAAGGTTGGGTCCTTGAAGAGCTGCAGTGAATGGTGAGAGGATTTGCACTGGCAAATGAAAAGCGAGGAAAAGGAGGAAAAAGTCCAGGGTGTATATTTACTAAACTGCGGGTGTGAAAAAGTGGAGATGTTGCCTATAGCAACCAATCAGATTCTAGTTATCATTTATTTAGTACATGCTACAAAATGATAGCTGGAATCTGATTGGTTGCTATAGGCAACAGCACCACTTTTGCAAACTCGCAGTTTAGTAAATATACCCCCAGGTCTATGACTATAGGATACAATATTTCCACAGAGTACACTGCTCATGTCTTGGTTTGATTCACCTGCAGCAACGTGTCCTGGAAATAGTATTCAAAGTGTGACCACATATCACAAATTAGTGTTAAATAGCTCCTGATTCTTATTTTAAAGAATGAATAAACCTTATTTTTTATTTTACATAAAAAGCTACTAATACTATATATGTATATACACATAAATATATAAATAAATAAATATATATATATACATATATATATATATATGTATTCAAACTATTCAGTAACTAATTATAGTTGAGACAAGGCAGTATAAGGCTGTAATTGTAGGGTACGTATTATTTACAAGCAGCCTTCCTGTCTAAGCCTGTTCAACAAAGCATCGAGGACCATTGTTTTTCACTACGCTAAATACCAAAGATAAAGACAATTGCGAGATATTAAGTTCTGTCAAAGTATGAGAGTATTTACATATATATTGTAAAATGTTACACAATACCTTTTCATATAATATCTGAAAATACTGTGCCTCACGCCCCGTTAGATCTGTCTGTAACCTGCGCCTCACCTCGTCTCTGTTAACCAGCTCTCCCTCCAGCCTACAAGTCTCCCGCACTTATGGAATCTCCCATCACGCATGATAGACTCTTCCGCAACCTTAAATCTTTAAACCATCTTTGAAAACCTGTCTCTTTATTAGAGCTAACCCTGCTCCCACATATACTACTCACACTGGTACAATCTCCACTCTGAGACACACTCACTTCTCTTGTCTCAACATTAATAATTGTGTGTCATTTTGTATTTTATATTCAATGGCTTGTCAGTTTTACCTACGACAACTTGGGCTTCTTAGGTATATGGTAGACATTCCTTTTCTTTTGTTTGTTTCTTATGAATATATTTAAAGTTGTTCTCTAGCTAAACATTTTATTTTAAAAATCTTACCTGTAGAGTGTCCTCTCACCACAATTAGTTGCTCGCTGGCTGACCTCTTTCCTGGTGTAATCCTATGTTGTTTTGACCATTACATCCCTATTACAGCCACACATAACTGCTGCGGCTGGTCACTGGGAGCTGTACTCAACACTAAGCTTAGGATCACCCTTTAGCAGAGTAGTTCTAACTACACAGATGCTTTGAAATAGTTACCATGCAAAGTATAAGATACTATATAGGTGATTTATAAGGTAGGTATGGGCAGCACGGTGGCTAAGTGGTTGGCACTTCTGCCTCACAGCACTAGGGGCCTTGAGTTCAATTCCCGACCACGGCCTTATCTGAGTGGAGTTTAAATGTTCTCCCCGTGCTTTTGTGGGTTTCCTTTGGGTGCTCTGGTTTCCTCCCACACTCCAAAAATATACTAGTAGGTTAATTGGCTGCTATCAAAAATTGACCCTAGTCTCCCTCTCTCTCTCTCTCTGTCTGTCTGTGTGGTGTTAGGGAATTTAAACTGTAAGCTTCAATAGGGCAGGGACTGATGTGAATGAGTTCTCTGTACATCGCTGCGGAATCAGTGGCGCTATATAAATAAATGATGATGATGATGTAGGTAGAGGAAAGTAATGCTTTTGGGTTCCTGTGGGAGCCTGTACAAGACAAAAAATAAAACTAGGTGTGAGTGCAGAATTTACCAACTGATTTGCTTATCATTTTATGTAAGGGCATTCATCTAGAAAAGTGATTTATCTAGACAGCTTGACCTCATATTCAGTTACTATATAAGATAGTAGATTTATATAGTAGTCACTTGAGAGAACTTCAGAGTTTGGCATTACACAGTTGTACATCATTACAATGGTATGTTTGACCTCTGAGTTTGTGTACTAGTATTTTTATTTACCTGCCTTTGCTGGGACACTGGTAAGTACTTATCTTACCTGACCTATTAAAATATTATGGCATTTCTAAGGCAAGCATGAGTAACCTTTGACATTCCAACTATTGCTGAATTTTATATACCCATAATACTTAGCCAGTACATCGGCTGTTGAGTATTATGGGAGCACAGCTGGAGTACTGGAGGATACCCATCTCTTTTTAGTTTATAATTGTAAAGACATAAATTGGCCGGTTATGGCAGCAATAAGGGTATTTTACTGTTGTATCCCCATCTGGATTTTTAGACAATTGTGTGCAGTGGAATAAGGATTAATCAAACTTGTTAGGGCTCTGAGAGGGAAATATTATATGGCTATTTCCTCTGAAATGTTCTGTTCACAGGGATGATGAGCTAACTCAACTGGAACAATGATGGTTCATTGCAATTTGAAGTTTATCTGAGAATTAAATGGTCACAATTTCACGTTACAATTTCATTCAATGTCACACTGAGCTATACTGGATGGCTTCACAGCGTTTGTTGCTCACATAATATACAGTGACTGAAAGACATTGTTGGTCAGGTTTGTCTGATTTTTTCCTACCAAGCTCACAGGAGAGACCAATACTCATAGGGATCCCAAAGATAACAGAGTGAGCAGTGACTCAGGGTCTTCTTCAGGGTGTAAGCTGTGGAATTGTTTTTAGTTCCGTAGGATAGAACAAATTAGGGTAATAATGGACTCCAACTAGTTTTATCATTTTGAATATTCTTCTTTGAAAGAAGGTGATATTGTATGGGGCGCTGTACTTGGGGTACTCCAGATCTAGATATATATTCCTGGAATTACCAAAAGAGGTATATTAGGCTAGGGTCCTCATGTCGTGAAAGTTTAATAATGTTGTGCCCCTAAGTATGTATACATGCACCATATATGTCTATATATACATATATATATTTACATCTGTATTAACTCATGCTATTAAAAAATCTAGTAGAATTTTAATTGAGAAATATAGCATCATGATGCATGTGGTTACATCAAATGGAGTATATATTAGGAAATCCAACAGGGGTTGCAGTAGCTATTAGTGGATCTTGTGCCAACTTACCACCCACATCTAATAATTGTAAGACTGGACTTACTTATTTTGAGTGTAACAAGCAGTGGGTCATTAAGGGTATCCAAAATAACTGAGACAGCTGCCTAATAAGGTTCCTTTAACACTGTGAACTATGCTACCTCTCTTCATAGGTCACCCTGTTTTTATATCTCCTGTTTAATGTCACTACCCGCTGGCTTGCAGTAGCATTTTTTAATATTAGTAAAAATGCCACTGAAAACACACGTGAAACACAAATCTTTTTCTTAATAACATTTTCAATAGGTCCCGCTAGGTTTTCGCAGCAGATCATTGCTCTTGTTTCATCACACCCATGACCACTCTTAGTAGTATTGTAGCAGTGTAGAACTCATTTTGCCATCCAAACACGTTTACCATCGGATGACTTCTACAGTTCCACAATGTTAGTGGCTATAGTGACACTAGAAACAATGATGTAAAAAACCCTAGTAAAATGTATGTAATTAGCACCAGTGTGTATTAGGCCAATGCACAGTGGGAGATTTGTTTTTAGGAGTAGATTCATATGGTTGCTTGTAACAAGACCCACTCAAGGCCTGTGAAGTGTTCAGGAAAACGTCAATGTGCGTTGACATTATATCACTATAGTGCTCTGTGGTCTCTCTTTCGACTGTCACTCAAGATGATACTCAGGCTGGATGTACTACAGAGGCAAAGCAAGTACCCGTGTGTCTGAGCCCCAGTTGTGGAGTTTTCATGTGAGTGAATTCCATTATATTAGATTGTTCATTTGGCCAGGGCCTTCATGTGCAGTGCTACGCAGTATGTCAGGGCTTTATAAATAAATGATAACAATAATATTGTTAGCTGAGGAGAATGTGCGGTACAACACTAAAAACTCCTGGTGGTGAGTAGAGAGTTTAAACAACCACTTCAAAGCAATGTATTGGACTCTCCTTTGCCTATACTAGACACTTTCAATTTCAACAGTTTCCTGGAAAATACATACTTTGTAGGAAAAGCAGCAGATTTAGTTCTTTAAGGTTCTATGCTATCTGTAATAGCATTGATTATCTCTTTACAAAGGGGTTGCATATATTAGGCAGCATGTGGACAGTAAGTTCTTGAAGTTGATGTGTTGGAGGCAGGCACGATCGGCAATGGTAATGATCTGAGCAACTTTGGCAAGAGCCAAATTGTGATAGCTAGATAACTGGGTCAGAACATCTCCAAAACGGCAAATCTTGTAGGGAGATCCCAGTAAATTCCATATGCTTCCCCATAGCAAATGCTTTTGTACGTAATTTTGTACATAGCAAATGCAACCCATGACCTCAGTAATTAGAATAATTTTTATTAGGATGGAAGTTGACTATATGAATGAGGATGTGAATTCTGATCAGATTTGCTATTCCTTGCTACTCTCAATACTATGATACCAGATGATGAAATAAATTCTCTCTAAGCTTCAAGTGACATAAACAAGTACAGTCAGACGTCAATTGAATTTTATTTCAAGATTATTATTTTGTAGGCATGTTTTACTATAGGCATTCAATGCACTCAGCACTCTCCTGATCAGTCTGTCTGTCTATATGCACTCAATAAACATTTATTTTAGATTTTGTATCTAAAACTGGAATCCAAAACTATATCTTTGAAAATAGGCAGCGCCTACTAACCTGATTCCCTGTGACTGCCGCTAAGCCGCTCTTTGTGTATGCTCTGTATATATGGACATGTAGCGTACAGAGGACACGTCACATGTCCACACAGGAAATTGGCAAGCCTCCAGCTTATTCTGGGAGTTTGAATAATTTAATTCACATTACTGTATGTAGTACTAAAAAAGGATATTTTTTTGCTGTGACTAATTCTACAACTGCACCTCTTTATATATTTACTTCTGTTCCACTTTTCGGATCTACAGTTAAATCTGTATTTAACCTAATAATGTGCAGGTTAAGTTGGCTTATAAAATGTGCAAGGTGTAAATAAACTTACAGATCCACTAGGATAATTAATCTTTCTAGCCAAGCCACAGTTTCCTTCTTATAGTCCCCAATTGGTCTACTATAACAACTTATATCAGCCCACAGCTGCTGCTGTGTGTGAACAGGGTTTTTAGTTTAAACTACTACTGCCCCCAGTGTCCATTAAAGTTATTACCAACACTACAGTGATAATTGCAGTGCAAGCATTGAGAAAATGCAGGTGTTACAAATATAGAAAGACTCTAGAGATCATTTTCCAAGCACAAAGTGACCGCTATGAGCACAAATGCAGCTTTGGACTCGACGTGCACTTCTGTTTGCTCCACTGGATTAGATTTCCATCGAGGCGCATAAGTTTTGTTTGTTTTTTCTAACTTTTCTTTTATTCAGGCAGAATAGCAATACACATCAGTCACAGCATATGCAAACAAGCATAGACATATCAGTAATAATATGGGCCTGATTCATTTGGCATCTTAAATTAAGAAGTTTCTTATTTAAGTCTCCTGGACAAAACCATGTTACAATGCAAGGGGTGCAAATTAGTATTCCGTTTTGCACATAAGTTAAATACTGACTGTTTTTTCATGTAGCACACAAATATCAACTTCAATATCAAGTATTTGTGTGCTACATGAAAAAACAGTCAGTATTTAACTTATGTGCAAAACAGAAAACTAATTTGCACCCCTTGCATTGTAACATGGTTTTGTCCAGGAGACTTCAATAAGAAACTTCTAAATTTAAGATCCTTAATGAATCAGGCCCATAGTGTTTAAACATGTTATTATTAGAATGACTTCACAGCTGTACAGTCTACCAAGTTTGTGGAGTAAGGTGATCACATGTGCAGAACAGTAGTAGTTTGCACAGGGAGAGGGGGGAGTTGAGTAGAGTGACAGCATTCCTAGTCAAGTACAAAGTCAGTGCATCAGTGCGTTTCATCTTTATGGAGCAGTGCAGACACTAGATTTATGGTGTGCGATTATTGTAATGAGATGAAGAGCTGGAGGAGAAAAGATCTCATGCTGTACGTTTAATGAGACAAAACAGTCGCCATGCACACTGCACTTGTTAAAGGTTAAAAAAGAAATATAGAAAAAGTGGGGAGCATGCCCCCCATGCCAAATCATCATCCATTCCCAGTGCTGTTTCCACTATGACCACCAGCTTGGTGAACACCAGACCCAGGCTGGTCAATGACCAATTTGCCATCCATCCCAAAGGCTACTAGTCTTGTGATCAAAATAAATAATAATGAAACTGGATTTTGGAACCCCTGGAGTGGAACCTTTCCAACCTCAGTGGTTCCATTAAAATAGACACAGTTTGAAAATAAACTTTAATTGAATAAAAGGTTTGTTTGTGAAAATGATTCTTGTTAATTACTCAGGTCCCTACAATTCATAAAGGGGTCTGGAAGAGCCCCAGCACTTTATAGCACAGGGTTGGTAGACTATGGAAGAGGAGGATGCATTACCATTTTGCAGTACCTTCTCCTCTGTAGAGACACTAGTCCTGCTTTGACCAGTCTGGGGATGGGTTTCATTATGTTGGTCAAGCCCATGATCACAGTCTCCCTGATGTAGTGGAAACAGCCTAAACTGTCTAGCAATAGGGCTAGATGAGGATTTGTAAAAGGGGGGTAGGTATTTTGAAGAGTGTTGTCATGATTATGGCCTAATCAGGAATTAGAAAATTAATATGAAATGGTGGTCAAGATTGCTCCCACAGATATGAGTACAGGTGAAGCCCCTTTGTTTAAGGGGTTAATGAATACATCAAAACAATAGTATTTGTAATTCATTTTTGAGAAGGCTGACCCTCCAGCCTTCCCCAGTGACAGAATTACACAAAATGTTTGTGAGTATGCTATGACAATTTATATTGTTATTCTTTACTTTAAGAAAACTTTTTTGTATTTATATTGTCTGTATGTCAATTTGTTATCATGTTTTATATAATAAACGTTGTGACTTTTTTTGTCATATTAAACTCCATTTAATAATATTCTGTTTTTGTATTCTTAAGATATCAGTGTGCCAAATAGGCTTGCTTTCTTTATTTATAATGCTTCATTTATATGCAGGGAATTGTTTGGTGTACAGTATCTCTAATTAACTTAGGTTGAGACTGTAGTTTGAGATAAGTCGGAGAGTAACCGAAGATTCCCTTCAAGAGTTAACTGTTGAATTAAATCTTTGTTGTGGCAGAACTGGGTGCTTTATAGTTTGGGGGGAGTGTAGTCATTTTTAAACAGACTTGGTAGTTCTGTTTTTATAAACCCTTTCACACCCACACAACACATATACTTAGGTGAGGCTTGTGCCTTGGGTGAGCTTTGAAAAGGACCTTCTCTTGGTTACCTCAATGATTTATTTTAGAAAGTTATACAATTTCTCTGTAAATAGAAAGGAGAAAATTGTTGCACAATACACTTTCTATTACAGTTTTATAAAATGAATGTAGTGTAGTTTATATGTAGTTATTTTGGGAAAGTTAAAAAGCAGCCTTTGTGCTTCCTCCATTTCTATCCATTTTATTTAAAGGTATCAATCACTGCCACTTGTATCACATGACACATTGTTATAGTGTTCCATAATGGAATGCAAGTATTTCAGGGAAGGCAAAACATACCCGAATATGAGGATCACATCAGGCCAGCTTCTAATGTACAAAGTTTAGCAGGAAAGCTGCAATGTATACTCTTGCAGGGAAAAATCTGCCCACCCAAGATGCTTGCAACTATTCTGCTGTCCACATACAGAACAGAGCTGTTGAGTATTGCGTTTCTCTAATCAGAACGAATTGTATGGAGTAGAGATTTGCATGCGAACCACTACAAAGTGCTGCCAGTACTGTTTTCTTAGTTCATGAAAGCACTTCTTATGACGAATAAAAATGACTTTGCTTTTAGGTTTAGTACCCTAGAGATTTTCTGATACAATAAGATACATTACTTTTGGGCTTTGCAATGTCTTAGAAGACCCTGCGGCTGTCAGAGATACAGCAGATGTTTGCAGTTCAATTCACTTGTTCTGGTGTCACCCCCCAGCAATTTTCAGTTTAGTAGACATTTACATAGGGCCTCTTAATCAAACATGCCACAAATTGTGAATTTCCTAACCAGCATTGCTTGAGTCACAACTTAGCACAGTGTGATCCCTTAATTAGCTAGTAATGAAAACAGTATGTGTACACTGGAGGAGTTGGATATGTTGCATTGTGTCTAGAGGCTACAAAATAGGCTTGGATATAGATTGTTAGCCATCAAGGAGGCATGGCTGTGTGCAAATCATTAGTTATACTAGACATGTCTACACAAGCCAGGCATTTGTAATCGAGCACAGCTAAACTTTTTCTTCAATCTTCTGCAGGGCCTGCATAAAAAGTTCTCCATAAATGACCTTTCAGACCATCCACTTTGCATAGGGATTTAAGGTCAGAGGCCTTTCAAGGGTACATCACCAGAAATTAATATTATTATTCTTATTACAGTCAAAGTAATTAGTCAGCTGTCCACAGCATTTATGGGAATGTCTGAAACTATTTATATTTTTTTGGGGAAATCACTAATTTACAAATATTACTGTGTGTGGCCAGAATTAGGTTATTTTTTTAATTAATATTCCTATTATTAATTTTTTATGTTACTTACTTATTTTTGCCAAAAAATCAATTGATCAAAAATAAATGAACAAAATACTCAATACAGATATAATTGTTGACATTTTCAAAATGAAAGTTCATTTCATGTATAGCATCAACAAAGATTCCTTTCCCGCTTGATAACATTATACATGACTTCCTATTTTGTTTATTGAAAATTGTAAGAATTACAATCAGTTGTTAACATTTGGACATCTAATTTTTTTATGTATCTTGAATAGCTCTCATTACGGTGTTGTATAGGTTAAGAATGATGTATGACATATTCTAATAAGTAATTGCAGAATTCATTATTTCCAAGAGTTTTAGCAGGATTTTGCTTTTCTTAAAATGTCTAATATTCAGGTTTAAGACAGTAAATCCATATACTAATAATTAGCATTAATACATATCAAAGGCTGAATACTACATGCAAAATATTTGAGGTGTTTATGTATTCCATTAGGACACTAATAATTGAAAGATTGTTTATCCACTGCAATACTGAACTTGTGCAACAGTCTGAACAAAAGGCAGCAGTGCCACCATTTCCTTTTAGATAAAAGTCGACTTTTCCTTTTTATATTCAAAACTCTAACTTTTCACCTTTTATTTTCCTTACAATATTAGAGAGGAGCCTGTTAAAGAGTAATTTATTCAGTAGTTTCAAATTGCTCAAAATTGCCATGCACTTTAAAAGTGAAAAGTTTTTATTCCTAAATCAAGGAAATTAGGATTTTTTTTTTAACTGTGTCAAATTGGATTTAGCTACTTTTGTTTTGGAAACCTTGCCACTTGTCACATTCATTTCAATGGCCCATGCATTTCAATGGTAGAAGCAGTGGTAAATAAATAATTTAAAAAAAAAACAAAACATGACCCTCCCTAAATTCCTCATCCAGCTCCAGCACTAGTCAGCTTACACCGATTCCCACTAAAACATTCTGGTGATAATAAAGCATATATCAAAGTTCTTTCTAGTACATTTACTTGTGCACTTGCCCCTTCTCTATACTGTTTTGTTTTGCTTCTATGCTTTGTTGCAGCAGATAATGCTTAGAAGAAACTAAATATAAATGTTGTTTGTCAAACATAAGGCTACAGACACACTGACGTTTGCAATGCTTTTGTTACCGCATCTTAAAATGTAGGTAGAAATGCATGTAAAGTTCATTGTGTTTTATGTATTTTTTTAAAATATGTTCAATATGTTGTGTTTGTGCCCCATCTTCCCCATGGGTCACCGGCCTCGGGCTAGAGTTCACTGTAGCAGGTGGACCCCACACTCTTCTTCCTATTACAGTGGAGACCAGCTCATACTGTCCAGCTCCGAACGCCCGCTCTGGATCCGCTCCCTGAATCACTAGCTGATGCTACAATGCGACGGGCAGCTCGGTGATGGTGTCACAGGGGAAGATAGATAGGGTCCGATTCATTAAGGAACATGAATGCCGATATGTGCTGCATTTTGCGTAAAATTGCTCTTCACATGCCCAGAAATGGACGATGGGGGGAATTCAATTCCCCCCAAATTAGCACAGTGTTAAATCTATTACCGCTATTACAGTAAATGTAACCCGGCATTGAATCCACCGTAATAACGATAATAGTGCGCAGGCCGCGCTACTTTTTACAGTAACGGGGCCAATTGAATTCCCCCTATATGTCAGTGAACTCAAGTGCATGCAATTCATCTTCGATCACAAAGGACACTTCCGACTGCTTACAAGTTCAAAGGCAGAACGGGGGGGGAGCGTGTACACATAGTCAGTGTACAGTAAGGGTGTGCCAAGGTTTACCGCATGCCCATCTGTCTAATTCAAGATATGGATATCTCTGAGGTACGTGATTTTCAGTGGTTTCACTTGCACCAGCTACAGGGCAGGTGGTGAGTGATAATGATGACAGTTGCGTATAACATGCTAGAACAAGTGTCTGCAATCAATAATATCCTGATAAACGTATCTCATGTAAAAAAAAAACAACAACTTTTTTTATGTGTTTTTTTTTTCATAAATGATTATATTATTAACAGGTATTAATGTATGTAATAATTTAAGTTGTTTTTCTTTGCGTTCTGATTGGACTTTATATATACATAGGCATTGTGCGTATCCTACAGTGTGTGTGGTGTCTGTCTGCCTACAAGTGCTGTATAAGCAGAACATACCTATACCTGTATTCAACTAGAAATATTTCTTGAGATCCTCTTCTTGTTGAATATGGGCGCACCTGCTTGCATTTTCCATTAGTTTAAATAAAAAACACAAATTGTGTTAACTTTGAATTCCTTAATGAATCCGGCCCATGGGGTTTAATGCTGCAAAGTTAGTAGGCAAGATGACAGGTGTAGTCCACAGCACACAGACAGTGATGTTACTGTAGGCTTCTCCTTCCTCCCACCAACACTGCATTAAGATAAGATACAAAACCAGAAAACTGCTACTAGTATTCACAGAGGTGACTTCACAAGGTAATTCTAGGGTTACAATAATAAAACAGACATGTTTCTTGGGCAAATATTAGCTTTGTTACAGATATTATTTAAATATGGCATTATCATTTAAAGATAACCAGCCAGGTCTTCTCTCTATTAAGAGAGATCTGTAGCAGTGGGTTAAATAATGGGGCGCTAATTCTGAAAATACACAAAGCTGCCCCAAAAAGACACAGATATCTGTAGGAAATCAACCCTGAAGCAGTCTCTGGCAAGCCGGCCTGACCTCAGCAAATGAAAATAATCAAAAGCAATTAGAAGCGTGCTGGACTTCTCCTTAGAGATCTGTGGGGGAGAAAAAACATGCCTGAGCCCTAAGAACCCAGGCAAAGACCCTATATGTGAGCTGTGAGGTTGTCTGACCTTGTCCACATAAAGATGTGATTTATGAAGTGCAGGGCACAGCAGCAGGCTTCTGTCTTCTCCAAGAGAACCAAATTACTGAGGTGGAGATTAACATGCTTTCAGCTGGGCTCAATTCCAGACCAAGGGAAATTTTTTATTTACATTTTTGTTCTTGCGTTTAATTTCCTCCGCTCTTTTTTTTTCCCTTCTTAACAGATATTTAACTAAAAAATAAAAGCAGTTTCTTCAAAGTGAGGGAGAGGAAAAGCTCATAATGAAAATGAACAGTTTTCACAGAGCGATGTCAGTGTGACAGGCCTCAGGAAGGCAAGAATTGGCCGACACCTTCAGTGGAAAGGACCAATCCTGATGCTGTAGGGTTTATGTTAAGCGTGACATTCTATTGCGTTTACTTCTATAGCAGATTATTGCTTATTTCCTCTGTAGCTTCTTGTCATTGAGAATTATACTACTATGGTATACTTCTGTACTATACTTCAGCTACAGCAACTTTTTACAGGAAACATATCCACATAGTTTTCCTGTCACAATTATTTTTATGATATTTTATTATTTTTATATATATATATATATTTATTGCAGACAAAAACTAAGTAAAAACTAAGTATGAGAAAACTGGGTAGTTAATCATGTCTGTTTAGCCATGTAACAGGACTGGAGACGGCACACCAGGAAATAATCAATATGATAAATGATAAACATCTAGCAAGCAGTGGTTTTACATGATTAATTTGCATCAGTTTATGCTAATATAAAGATGTTGTATTGTTTACTATGATCATTTGAAATAGGCTATGCTCCTGTATGTGGTAAAGCTATTACAGTAAACTACAGTAATATATCTGGCATTTTTGAATAGTGCACCTATTCACACAAAAATAAACATGTTAGCAGGTAAAAGGGATTTTACTTCTATGTTTACAGTTTGAAACAAATAGTGTGTAAGCTATAGGCATGAGAGTGGGGTTTATATAGCAGGAGTGAAATTCTGCATTAAGCTATAGCTGCCAGTGCGCCATTTACTTGTATAGATCTAGTGCTATTAAAGTAAATGTCTGTGGTTACAATGAGTTCCTGGACATTTGCTCTATGTTAGTAATTAACTCCCAAAGTGTTCATTTTAGTCAGTTTTGGGGGAAAAAAGTGTAGTTGGTTAGTTCTGTTAAAAGTACCACAACTTCATAACAAAAGCTGTTTTCTAGATGCAATGAAATCAGCACATGTATGAGCAAGGTGTAAATGTTTTCTCGTTATCTGACTCTCTGGGTGTGATTCAGTTTAGCATGAGTTGCCGGCCAAACTTCTCCTCAATGTTCGGATGCGCATGTTCGCCTAGTAGGGTAAGAAATGTCCGCTCATTTATCTGCACACCTCTATGGGATACAAAGGAAATTGAGCGGAGAGTTCAGTCAGAACATGGAAGCAATGTTTCTCCGTGGACTGTTCCAGAGACACATCGCGCCTAATCTCCCCCACTGCATGTAGCGATATATTATGGGCAGCACGGTGGCTTAGTGGTTAGCACTTCTGCCTCACAGCACTGTGGTCATGAGTTCAATTCCCAACCATGGCCTTATCTGTGTGGAGTTTGTATGTTCTCCCCGTGTTTGCGTGGGTTTCCTTCAGGTGCTCCGGTTTCCTCCCACACTCCAAAAACATACTGGTAGGTTAATTGGCTGCTATCAAATTTGACCCTAGTCTCTCTCTCTCTGTCTCTGTATGTTAGGGAATTTAGACTGTAAGCTCCAATGGGGCAGGGACTGATGTGAGTGAGTTCTCTGTACAGCGCCGCGGAATCAGTGGCGCTATATAAATATATGGTAATGATGATGATGATTTTGTCAGTGTAAAAGCAATATGGGATTATACATAGAATTACTAGGGCCATCACCCACTAACTTATTTTCATTGGTACCTCATCAATGCTATGCTTCAGGCAAATGATATTACTTTATCTTAATTCTGTTAGATATTTTAACTCCTGTCAATCCTCACCTCCTCCAAACAAGTAAATACTAAGAGTCATTTCACTAGAATTCCTATGGTTATTGAGTACTCACCTGCAGAGGAACCATGAGGGATAATTTTCACATTGGCAAATTATCAAAATGTGTGGGATTTGTGTAGGGGGATAAGACATTGCTTGGAACTCTCCTGAATAGACAATAACGGCAATAAATGCTGCAATAACTGAGTCACCTTCCTGTGAACATAACGCAGGACAATGCACCATATTGCAGTCATTAGATATAGTATAGGAGAGCTGAAATCGATGATATCTGGGAAGACATGAATTATAAAATGGGTCTATAGGTAAGTGTGTGTGTGTGTGATACCCTGAAGGTGACTGCTATGTGGAGTATCACATTTGTTGACACTTGCAGGCATGCTGTTTGCTGACATACTGCAACAGGCATGCATTATATTGTAGGAATTCATCTCTTATGTTTTATATAACTTGCATTCACATGTGACTTTTATTTGATTTCCATGCATTATGAAAGTATGAAACGAACATGAAAAATAATAAAAAAAAAAAATTCACATTTTCACGTTGATTAGCTGCATTTGTCATTAAATAAAATTTTTTTTTTTTTTATTATAAAACCTATTGGCTTTTTTTTCCCATTCATTTGAAAACCTCAAATGTGTGAACTTGTACAATTACATGCAAATCAGATGAGAAAAAAGCATCCTCACAAGCATTTATTGGAAGTAATGCATGTCTGTTTGAGATGTTTGGGGATAGCATCCAAATGAAAAAAAAAAATAGAACATTATGTTCCCAATGCCACTGACCGTACTTTACGCTGAGTTTCTGAAACAGACTTCTCTATTATTTTTGTCCATTTGAACATGCATCTCAATGGCAGCACATGGAACAGATGGAGCATATTTACAAATGCATTCCCAATCCATACGTGCGTTCCGTTTAAAGTTCTTCAAACATCCATTGAGTACATAAACATAGAAGTGCAGAATATAACTAAAACTATACTGTAGAACTATACCCCTGAACCTCTTACATGCAAATTTGCTATATTTATACACACAGATATATATGAGTGTGTACACATATGTTTAAAATATATATATATATATATATATATATATATATATATATATATAATCTTCCAGGAATAGGGTCATACATTTGTGTAATTCATATTGTTAAATGTATGTATTTGCATTTTTTTTCTTTTCATTTGTACGGCAAGGTTAAAGTAGGATTTTTAAAAGTACTGGAATCCTTCAAACTCATAGGGTTTCCATTAGCAAACCTTAGTCCCACACTTCACATGTAGAGTTTTCATGAAGTTAAAGACTTAAAAGTGGAGTCACCTTACATGCAGCCTCTTGGGAATAGCTGGTGGATTGCATTACTAGCTCCTTGCTGCTTTTGCTAATATATTGACATATTTAAATAAACAAAACGAAATCCAGTGCTCCGCTATGCTGAGTGCTCTGTAGAAACATTGAGAGCTGTATCTATACACATGACATCAGTAAGAGGAGGCAGGAACCTTAAAGGGAAATTACCCTAGAAATTCAGGAATTCCAATCCATGTAATGATCTTGTCCTTGTCAATGGTGCACACAACAATACCTTCTTTCAGGGCCTAAAGAACTTTTGGAACTCTTTTATTTTCTATGTGTAAATAGCAATAATAAAATAATTAGGACCTTCTATAAATGTTCAGTTTTGTTGATTTTACTTTATTTCTCCCAAATTTTGGCTCCTGTAACAAAGAGCAGCGGGCTCAGCCAGATTAACCCCTTGGAACTAGTGGTACAGAAGCTAGTGCAGGAGATGGTAGCATGACGCTCACTAGCTGCTCGACTACAAAATACTAAGAGCTGTAGTTCAAGAACTAGAGTTATTGTTCTGGGGCCTGATTCATTAAGGATCTTAACTTGAGAAACTTCTTATTTCAGTCTCCTGGACAAAACCATGTTACAATGCAAGGTGTGCAAATTAGTTTTCTGTTTTGCACTTAAGTTAAATACTGACTGTTTTTTCATGTAGCACACAAATACTTGATAGCTTATTTGTACACTGAAATTTAAAGTTGATATTTGTGTGCTACATGAAAAAACTGGCAGCATTTTACTTATGTGCAAAACAGAATACTAATTTGCACCCCTTGCATTGTTACATGGTTTTGTCCAGGAGACTGATATAAGAAGTTTCTCAAGTTAAGATCCTTAATGAATCAGGCCCATGGTCTGTAAATCCTAAAGATAGCATTAGTCTTTGGGGCAGATGCAATTTGGCTGAGGTGCCGCTGAACATCGCGTCGATGTTCAGATGCGCGTGTTGCCAGTTATCTGTAAAATCTCCCACGCGGACTGTTCCAGAGACACATCGCATCACCTCGCGCAGAATTGGATCTGCCCCTTTAAATTCTTAAATATAGTCTTTTTATTAAATATCAACAATTCTTCAGCTGTGCAGAAAATCACTGCATTGGCCAATTTGCCAGTGATGTACAACATGTGAGTCGGGCGGACTACAAGTTGGGTAGTTGAATCTGTTTTGGGCTTAGATATAACGCGCCTGCAGTAAACTTATTACATGCTGGAATATGGACGTTCTGGCTTATCATAGAGATTTGCTGCTTAGTAAGGATGCTGAACTTTACTGCTGCCATGTATTATAGTAGTGAGCAGGCCCATGGTTGTTTTGCTATGTCCTAGTAGGTGTATAGGAATCATGATATTATTTATACACACTTGTTGCCATCTGAGTAAGGTTTACAAGGATTTTCCATGAGTGATGCTTGGCTGTTGGAGTGTGTGAGTGCTGATGAAAACAGACCCACTGATCAAGATACATATAGATATTAGTAAATTACCCATAAGTGGGAACATGATGGGATATTGAGAACCCCCCCCCCCCCACACACACACCTACTCCCCCATGATGATGGTGTTTGGTGCTTTAACATTATACATACAGGGTCTTATTTAGGTTTGGATGAAATTTACACTGAAATCGTAAGTGTAAATTGCATCCCGTAATTTACACAGTATATTTAGAGTGGCACGGATCTTTATCTGCCTTATGGGCCTTCGTGCAAGTGTATCATGCACAGCGCCCTGTAAAGCAGATAATTAAAATAATGTAAAAAAAAAAATTGTTCTTTTTCCCCCCAAATGGCACAAGGGTTGGTTTTGCTGTTTGGGAAGGGGTGCACACCCTTTTTTAAAAAAAATAAATTATTTTTTTTTACTATGTTTTTTATTTGTTATTTTAATACATCAAGGTCTCTTGCACCAGCTGAAAGTAAACTCAAAAGATAGGTCTCCTAGAGACCTATCTGTGGTTGCTTTCAACTCAAAATAGCATATAAAGAGCGTGAATGCGCCTTTACATTGCTAGACTCGCCCACTACCTTCCCCGTTCCACCTCTCTAAGCACAGAGAGGTGCAATGGGGAGATCCGTCTCAGTCAGAGTGCAAACTGAGACAGATGTTTGTCCAAAAGTGTGTCCCACTCTAAATGAAGCCCACAGTGTTCTCTGTGAACAATGAATGTAGAAAAAACAAGACTACGGAAGTTCTAGAAAAATTCCAGAAATATGACAATGAAATCAGACAAATTCTAGCCAAACATGCATCAATATCACTGGTGATATAGGGAAATTGGCCTGAAATTGGGACATATGTGGCACAAAAATGAGCTAATTGCCCGTAAATTATGCAACATCAACCAGATCATTTTCAGGGCTCCCTTTAGCTATCCGGTCGCCGTGTGTGTACAATCATTTCCTGACCACACTAGAAGGCTCCCATGTAATACAGCCACTTGGCTGATGAACCAAATAGCCCAATTTATTCAATTTGACCATTCATATGACTAGAGGGGCTGAACAGTAATTTTGGCCTGTGTGTTGCCAGCTTTATACAATGACCCCTTCCCATTCACCATTTCTCAATCTAGATGAATATCTCTGGGAGGAAATTTAACATGTTTGTATCATCTTCATATTTGTAGGAGAAATCCACTATCAGCAACAATAAGAGAAGATACATAGGAGGTGTAATGGGCTGAGTCCATAGTACTGATCAATTTAGGCTGGTCTAGGTATAAGCGGCAGAACAACATACTAGTAGGACTAGTAGGTAGATGTACCTAATAGAGTGGCCACTTCATGTATATACTACCTTGGCATATTGATTTTTGTAGGTCGTTGTGTAACATTGCCAAATATATATGGAAATTTGTATGTACATCTTACTTTATTTAGTTTGGTGTAATGATTTATCTCAGAACCTTTTCAGTATTACGTTATGGCATCAGCTCATTATATATTGCACTATGCTTTTTATTCATCTTATTCTTCTCTTGTTCAAAAACTCCCATATGATCCGTGTGCATCATAATTTTGCTACAGTAGAATTACAGTGAATATACTGCTGAAAGCATAGAAGTGTTACAGCCTGGTATAATTATACACTGTGTAATGATATGTTACTTGTCTTCCACTTAACTTTTCATTTAATTTTATACAGTGTGTTGATTATAATTTATTGAAATACAAATCTGAACTATCAATGTTTATTATTCTTTTCTTTAAATATTTTATTTAAAAATTGTGTCATTTATACGGCCAACTTGTAGCACAAAAGCACTTGTGAAGCTTCTTACTGGGTGATTTTAAACATACATAACAACAACAGCTAAACAATACTCAAATATAACATCTTCCTGCAGTCCCACAACACTCTATATAAACTAAAGGCCACCAATAGAACAGCTGAATATATATCTGTATTATAATACAGTAACAAGTACCCATTTTGCTAGGCTGCAGACTTTATTCAAGGTATAGTATCTTAATACACATAAGGGGTGTATTGTTATGATTAATGTCTATTATAATATACTTGTTTTAAATGTACATGCTAGACACTAATATTAAATACATAGCAATATTTTCTTGTCTACATTGCACACTACAAACCAGGTTAATGGTTAAAATATTTCTTGGGCTTCTTATTTAAGTGACTTTGTTGCTAAAAAAAACAACTATCAGAAAATTACAGCTGAGCAAATGGTAAATGGACTAAAAAATATTAATAATAATAAAAAATATACAGTAAATGTAGTAGCAGCTTAAAATACAAAAGAGGACTTGTCTGCGTGAAATATCATTCAAATAATCATATCGTTTGTAAAACTTATCTAGCAGTCACATTGTATCAGCTATGATGTGACAGAAGTTACTCTATAAAACAATGGTAGAAGTGAATAGTAGTGGAAGCGACTGGAGTCCAGTCTGTGAGCAGTATAAGGTGGGGGAGCAGGACTGTGTGTGTCTTGATGTGATGGACACAGACCCCTGATACTCCCATAGGATGAACTGAATTTAACACCGGAGCTGGGGCTCATTAACTGGCTCCAGGTTTCCTAAAAGCTCCTTCCTTTTCCTTTTCTCCTCGGGGCATTGGGGCAGAAGGATCCCTATCGGTTCACTGAGGGCATCCCCACACTAGCCACTCTAGCAGAACAGCCTGGTAAATTACACATATTGGTTGACTTGAGAATAATCACTATTGTGAAACATTTATTTATAGAGAAGAGTACCTTCTTAACACACAAGCATTGCATCACTGAGCTGAGGGAACAAAGCTGATCTATGATCGAAGACCTCAAGATAAATGAGCTTTCCTGAGTTTTATAATAATAAGCATCTCATACCAGGAGTAGGCAAGCACTGCAAGTCCCAGCATAACCTGTCTGGAAGCGTATGCTGGGACAAGTTGGCGAAGTCTGGGAAAAATTAACTCGCTCTTTGCCAGTGGAAATGTTCTCCCACTTTATGAGTCTCTAACAGAGTAGACCCTATTCCGTATATAGCAAAGGTGTAAACTATTAGATATTCACGGCAGGGGGGAGCAGGAAAGTGTGATTCCAGCATGGAAAGAGTTAGTGAAGGTCAGTTTACTAGATGTGTTATTGGGTGTTGTGTGACAGTTTACGAATATGTGATATTAGTAGTGCCACTGAAACTCAAGCGAGGTCATCTTTATTCCGGGGAGCAGCGCCACCTGCTGCAAGCACAGGAAATTGCATTAAACATTGATTTCACCACCAACTATGACAATTCTCCTCCCCACAGCGTATACAACCACAACTAAAGTGAGAAACAATCCATGCCCCCTTTCAAAAGATCCGGGGCCTGTTACTGATACCAAAAGTCCATTTGTTTAACCACCAACATTTCCTCCTTTTCAGTAGCAGTCCTGACAAAAGGGGGAGAGAGGTACCCTATCGGAATCCGTGATCAGACCTATGGACTCAAGCAATCAGTTTCCCAGATTACTTGTATTTAATACACAATGCATCATAAAACAAATCCCTCATCCTGACAGGAAGAAAATAGAACAGCTCATAGCGAGAGCTGCTCCAATTTATGGCTAAATAAAAAAAAATTAAAAAGAAACTCCAACAATGGACGCGCTAAGGAAGGGCAGGAAACCAATGAGCAGCAAACCGGGACCTCTTTAAGGTTCTCAAGCACCCAAGTCTATGGGAATCTCTGGCCAGTTTTAAGGTTATTTACAAAGGATTTTTCCTGTCCTACCTACCATTGCTGTGCGATTTTGCAGAAACAATGGCCATTATCTAAAGCAGCAGTTCAATGTCACAGATAACAGTCTGGTGAGACAAATTAATCACCATCCCTTGTCAAGAACGCTGCCCCCTCCTCTTAAATAAATAGGACTTTATAATGCGAGACACAGACTTGCACTTTTGAAGGAAAAAAATATATGTAGAATGTGTGTTGTTACTTAAGTGATATACAGAAAGTCATCGCCAAAAAAAACATAATTGAGATCAAACATAAGCGTTTTTATTATCTGATCTTCCGAGGGGTCGCGATCTCGTCTTAATCAAACAGGAAGGCGGTATTTCTTTCTGTAAGATATAAAAATATATTGTGAGCTTCTGCGATTTATCATGATAGTGCCCTGACACGTGTATCGTAATAACCACCAAGAAATACAATAATATTATTATAAACATTATTCTGTTGTCATAGACTGACAGGCACAGCAACTATGTTGCAGAACATAACAAAACACTGGTTAAAATAATTATTTTGGGCAAATTATACAAAGCAAGTAAAAAAACTGAGGCTATTTATTTATTTTAAAGCAATTATACACTCCCATAATTGTGAAGCCTCGCAGATTGTAAAGTTATAACGAAAAGAAGAAAAAAAAAAGATTGGACAATTTAAAGTTTATCTCAGAATTACGTTTGTTAGTTGACAAGTTTTTTCTTTTGTCTGTTAGTGAATAAATGTTTTAGTGCAGAAAGTTTGGTGTGACATCTAATTTACCTACCCACAATATTTATTCCAGCATTTTAAATAGTAGAAAGTAGACATTTTTGGAAAACCACGTTTGCACATTGGACAGTTTACATTGACCTGTGTATGGTATATTAGCGGTAATGGGACAGGATTCTCATCTGAACACTCACACAGACTTCTTCAAAGGCTAAATAGACGAGATTTCCCTGCTAGCATGAAATCCACCCACCCAAGATCTCCCCATTGGTTGCTGATTACATGGATGGATTCGACATGTTTAAGGGGATGGTGCATCTGTAATCAGTCTGTCCTATAGGACTCTTTAGCGACCTTTTAGTGACCTCTTCTTCCAGAGGAGGCTGCTGTCACTTTAAAAATGTCCTGAGAGAGGAGCCAGTGTCTGTGATTTGAGATAGCTGTAACCCCTCTCCTCCTCTTTCTGGATGGCCGCTCTGATCCTCTTTAAAGAGACACTTCGTGACATAAAGAACTTCACAGTTTAGATTGAAGACTTGGAAAGGGGATTGTCCCAGGAGGATCTGACTCAGAGAAAGCAGAGAAGCTGGGGCAGCAGCGGGGATCTGCAGTCTGGTACCCTGGGATACTTCTACTAAGGATATCATCCAAGGACAGGCAGGGGGAGTCACAGTGTGACATCTCTCGCAGACAGCAAGCGGGGGGATCTGTTACATTTAAAGCACAGACCCAACTGCAAGAAGATTTCCAGGGCAAACTGCTGTCATTAAACTGATCTGCAATCCGACATCCAGGACGAGCTGGGAGATATCCCAGGACAGGAGGGGATTTCAACTTGACTTCCAGCTTCACGATAGACAGTGGGTGAACTGGCATCTCTCTTCCAGACGGGCACCATGGGGGATCTGCTGTGTAGCCTCACTTTCCACCCGGGGCAGTGCTGATCGCTGGTGTCACCCGGCTGGCTGATAAGAGCAAAGAAAGTGAGAGAAAAGGGAGGTGTCCACCGCAGGGACACGAGCCCAGGATCACTTTGCTGACACTTTCAGTTTCTTCAGATGCACAGCACAGGTTGCTGTCAGTGGGCACTGCAAACAGCAATAATACTGATTAAGAGGAGCCTGGGACACTAGATTTGGATCTGCTGGCCTTCTTCTGGGGAGGGAATCTGTGGTTGCTTGCAGGAGCCAGGGCTTGTTCCATTGACCTGCTAGGACGATCCTCCCTTTCAGGTAAGTGAGCAGAAGAAATCCTCTACTTGTGTGCGTTCCTGGCAGTCGCTTTGGGTGTGATTTGTAAGCTTAGCTCTTGGCTGTCCTGTGGACTTGTGGTTAGAGCTGGAGTTTTCCTGTTAAGTTTCAGGGGCTGCCACAGTATCCTCCCTCCTGTTGCAGTAGTGTTTGTCGTGAGAGATGTGTGTGTTATTCTCCTATGCCTGGACTGCAGCTAATCCTGCCTCGATCACAGCCCAGGACTGCTGTGTGCCTGCTACATGGCAGTATATGGGGGCATATAGTTTCCTCTCCGCGTTGTGTGCCTGTGTGGTGAGTGCTTGTCAGGCTGTCTGTAGTGTTCTCTCCCTTTAGCTGATGACACAAGGTAAACAGTAAGTTGTCTGCGGGACACTCTCTGCAGACACATCGTACCAGTCCAACCACTTTCTCAGCAGGCTGCTTTTTAGCCAGGGTATTAATGCTAAATCCTCCTGTTGATCTGAAAAGATAATGTGATAGCCCACGGGAGACAACTCTACAGGAGGAAATCAGGTGGGGGGATTAAACACTTATTAATGTGACACATGTACTGGATGTAGTATAAGATTAGAACAAGTTACTAAGAAGAGGACACAGACCGAACTTTCCTCTCTCCAGCTAGGTAACTATACAATAATATCTCTAAATACATAACACCCCACTCGTGACCAGAAACTGCTTCTTACAGGGCTGATCTGCTTCCTTATCACTGGGGAAATAATCATTTTTGGACTTTAATATGCAGTATCCGCTCACAGATTACCTATATCTCTTCCATCTACGTTTATACTTATATATTAGTAATAATGATACTAATGTGGCATAAAACTATATCACACCGGCGGGCAAAAAAAATACATTTAACAAAAATAAAATAAAATGTTACATTTCGCGTCAATATATTTTATAAATATCTAACGCTTTTAATAACAATCACTGCACAGAAGGAAATTATAATGTCCCTTTATGAATTGTACGGCTATGACAACAATTGATTTGTTTTTCATAGACCCCACTTTCATTCATGAATTACGGTTTGTGCGTTTTAATAACCGTATAGTAAATAAATTCAGTGGGGTTGGTCGGTGTTTCTGTAGCTTTTCAGTGTGAGAAGTTGTTACTCGGGCCTACAACTCCGTGGAAGGGTAGACGTGTGATATAATAAAAGTGTGGATATTATAAGTTCCTCTACACAAATTCCCGGAAAAGACATCATGAAGGGGACAAGAATGGACAATTACACATTTTCTGAGCTGTGATATTAGTAGATAGTAACTCTCTTTTTCAACTATACAAATGTCACAAATTAGTGTTCTCCTACATTGAGCTGGGACTAATTAAATGGGGCCCTTTAAACCTTGAAATTAGGCTGATGCTGGAAACATGGCTTTGTATGTATAAAGAATGCTGTAATAGGGTTTTTGTAAGAGGTCTATTCGCTTGTTCGTCCAGTGCCCTTCAGACAAGCTCCAGGCTTGCCCTGGTTGAACTTGTGATACAGTTAATGACTTTCTACTGCTGCAGGATGTTCGCCTTGGCCCTGCCGAACTAGCAGTGATATCAGATATGCCCGTCTCACCCTTTACATGCAGCCTTTATTGCACCCAATAAAATAGTCTGCAATAGAATCTTTATTTAGCAATACACACTTTGTCTCTATATTGTTTTTGAAGTTTCATCCAATGTCTGTTAAATATTCACCCAGAGGAAAAAAAATAAATCATAATTTCAATTGTTAAAGCTACACTCCATTTAATACATTCGCGATGACACATCAGATTGAGCCACACATATAAATTATAGCGATGCGAGGGTAAATCCTTACTAGACAGGGGATAATAACACTGTCATTTGCAATGTGGATATTCATGAGATTTTCTAAACCTCTACATTTGGCTTATTGTTAAGTGCAATAAAAAACGACACGGGAGGAAATCTGGGGATCTGATCTGAATTCTTGCAAATTAAGGCTGGGATAATTACAAGACAGACAACTGTTTAACCCCTTCACTTCTGGGGGAAGGAGGGAGTCAGGACTGACTGGCAGCCAAGAGGTTAAGGTGTCTGAAAACAAAAGTGAGAAGTGTATCTTGTTATTGACAGGAGTTTATAGTGTGTTACAAAGCAGCCGAGTGATGCTTTTGTTGGGGTTAGTGGAGAAATGTATCAATTACTAGTAGCCCCCACGCTGCCTGTGTTCCTGTGCTCTCCGCAGCGTCCACGTCGCCTTGCTTTAAAATTCCTACACACAATAAAACTCTACTTGTAGCCATGAAAGCAAGATGTATATCTGTAAAAGCAGATGTGTGCTACATGCGATCGGATTTGTTGAAGAGGACGGATAGATCTAACCCTGCATTGATCATTTCCAGTCCAGCGAACAAATCGCAATTAAAACGTACTATTTTCTATGCGCTTCACAACAGTTTGTACTTGGTGCTCTTGCAATTATTCAGGACACAATGTAACCAGAATACAAATGTGTTTTTTTTTTGTCTCTAGGTCTTAGATGAACATTGTAATGTGAAATTCTGCATCGACGCCAGTCAACCAGATGTAGGCAACTGGCTGAAATTTATCAGGTTTGCTGGTTATTACGATCAGCACAATTTGGTGGCATATCAGCTACATGATCAGGTATGTAATATTTATTTTACTATTTAGTTGACTGCTCAGTGAGCACAAGCTGCATTTAAATCAGCCAGACTAATATAGTCTGGAATATGGCCCCTGATAAATGTTTCTTTCTCACCAGCCTGGGATAGGATGCACATTGCATGATAAATTATGTAATTTTCTATTGTTCAGAACATGAATCTATGGTAAAACAGATTATGTGTGCCAGCTCAATATATGACATAAGTTTCAGTTTAAAGTTAAATACCATATGGAGATTTGTCTAAGTATAACAAATTATATATATATATATATATATATATATATATATATATATATATATATATATACACACATATATTTTGTTATAAATACAATATATATATTTAAACATATTTGTTTAAATATTTATATATATATATATATATATATATATATATATATATATATATATTAAAAAAAACTTTTTTTGTTTGTTAAATCTGTGGTTATCAAAATTAATATGTTCTATCCATATATTGGAGTTGTCTATTTGAAATAGAAACAGACTCAGACACAGAATCTGAGGTTTAAAAATTGTTTTCAGGTATAATTTGTTTAGATCCTGCTAATAACATTCCAAATAAATATTACTGCAGTTGTAGATGACTGTCATGAAATAAAAATACATTGTTAAAATATATTCTAACCACCTATTTAAAATAAACATTTTCTCTGCTTTTATTAAGTTAAACATAAGCACATATTTATGTGTATTTTTAGTTACAGAATTTTTTTGTGTATGGAAGTTTTAGCTTTTTAGACATCTGTCATTGTGGTGTAGATTGTTGTGTAAAAAGTATATCATTTTTTATTTTGAGTTTTGGTTAAATAAAGCAAATATGTCCTATGTGTGCATTTAGGCATGGCTTACCAACTTTTTGTTTTGAAGATTGTGATTGCATGCATACGATCACAATATGACCAAGCCATTGTGGCTGGGTGCTCTCTGTCTAGTAGATATGATTCCATACAGTGTCACTTATTTATTCTTGTAATGTCCTGCTGTTGCCTTCTCCAGGAATTGAGAGGTTAAGGCGGTCTGGCCTGGTCCTGTTCAGCTTTGAGAAAGCTGTTCTTAGGAGCAGGATAAAAGGGCTTTCTTAAGAGGTTCTCCAGGAGCTTTCATTCTTTTCCATGAAGACAGATCTGCCAACTGGTGAACAAGCAGTACTCATCACATAATGAACACCCTTATTGTGCAAGAGATTATTCAATATCGCAGCATAGATGAGAGACACTTGATCAGCGGTAATTGTTAACCACTAATTACTTTAACTCACCTGTGAAACTCCCAAGCAAACATTATACTCCACCTGAAACTGAATAGGCATATTGCAAATAGCCAGATTCTCAGGCTGGATCCACTGTAGTAAGTACAGGGTTGACTGAAGGACAGGTCTGAAGCTTTAGACAGCTGGAGGTATGAGATTAACATGCACACACCCAGAACTTTTTTTCTTCCAGCTAAAGATTCTGTGGAAACAAAATCCACAATCACGTTCACAGTTCAAACTACCAAGGTTTAACCCTTTCAAAGGAGGAGAGGCTAATCTCACACTGCACTGCAATGCAATCATTAATTGTCAGATGGCCTTAAAATATAACCATTGCAATAATGTTAAACGAATCACATATAAAAAAAAAATGCTGTCAATTTTGTTGTAAAAGCATCAAATAAAAAATATTGTTTCACCAACAGAAATGTCTTCATTAATGTTGCTTTTCATGTTAAAGAAAAAAAAAAAAAGACATCTCCATAAATAATTAGGCCAAGTGCTAATATGTTTGGTAAAAACACACACAATCTAATGGATCAAATAAAGTGTAAATAGTATTACTATTTACACTTGTCACTTATACCAAAATTTCAACTTGGAGCACTTCCCTGACACAACTGATAAATGTTGATTGCACATTATATCCTAGTATATACATGACCTAATATTCTGTCCCTAATAGTTGCATAGTGTCTGGAAGCTCAGCATTAACTGCAGTAATTTGTCTCCTAACAGGATTTCTTGCCAAATATGCTTGTAAAAATGTGGCCACAGGTTTTTATAACCAAAGAGTGTTAAACTCTTTGCCATTTTTTCATGATAATTATTTTTAGTTGGATATGTTTTGGAAAACAATTTGTATTCACAAACTAGTTGCCTGAACCCTACATATCTAGGCTATTCTCTAATGATATCACCCATACACGACGTCTACAGTTTTGTTATGAAGGGCTGTAAAAAAGACTGTTAGCCAGATTACTAAATAAAAGAATTATATATATATATATATATATATATATATATATATATATATATATATATATATATATACACAATATTATGCATGCAATAAGACAAGACCATATTTCAGTCGCTTCATCCCCAGATTCACTTTTATCAAGGCAAACAATTTGGATATTATGGAAATAAAAATATACAGCGGATTTCTAATTTGGTGTGAATATGCTGGCACATGTTTTTAATATTCAGAATATAGTATGCGAAAGAAGAGCCGTCATTATCAAACAAAGGAAGAATATGTCCCCTCCTTTGATTCTAGAACAGCGCAGGTGGCTTATTCTGCCTGGAAATTCTAGAAAATAGCCATAGACGGAACTGAAGTGTAAAATAATTCCTATTATCGGAAACCTGTAATTCGATTGTTTCAAAGCAAAGCTGTTCACGTCTTTACAATGCTGAGCATCCTGTTTCATCTATCTTTTAAATATTTGACCTTAACCCATTTAATGCCAGTGGCACAATTGCACTGTAGTGTGTCTGTGAAGAAAAGGACCCACCGTTTGCTCTTTGTGTTTATATATTTAAATGTAGTTGTGTTATTATAGACATGTTTTCTACAGTTTAGCCCTTTTGAAGTACTGCATGCTTTTGGTTCTGTATAACAAAACTTTATATAGAGCACATGTCGACATCACTATGTAAATTGTAGGCCCTTGTGGCTGTAAAAAAGTCTCCTTGCTCATTTCCATTTTAATTATTGGAGTGGGGAAAATGTTTGAGTCTCATGCAAACCAATCTTCTTAGGCATCTTGTTAAAATTGTGGCCATGGACAAACAACCTGTGGGTCACGTTGCTTATGGTACTCTTGACCTCTTCATTGGTAAACTTTAAAACAAATTGCCGCAAATTACCCTTTATGCAGTAGCACCTTGTGTGCATAGGTTTGGCTCACTCTCTAATATTTCCTTGGATGTATTCATTTTGCAAAGTTACTCTACACAGCTCAGAGTGCAGGTTTTGACAAGAGCCCTGCATTTAAAGGGAGGTTCTGTCACCTTTCTGCTTCTCATTTTTAACAGTGATGCTTCTGTGTTAACACTAAGGCGACCTACGTTTTGTTGTTTCACTGATCACTCTCTAAAATCCTAATCAGTACCTAGAGAGCAATACATGCTTGCCCATATTTCTGTAAAGGCCACACAGGGCCAGATGTAAGGCAGCAAAGTTGCTGGTGTTGTATATGTCATTGTTTTTTGTAGTTTTTGTTTGTTTCTTTTATATGTTAATGTTGTATTATTTACCTGTTATAAATATTTCACCACAGGACCGTTCAGGAATAAGATAATGTATTTATTTAAAACTGATAGAATGCAGAGGGTGTTTGGCTCATGGAAAGCTGCAAAGGTGGTGGTAGGGGGTGGAACATGGGGTATCCCTAAAATAGTGGCTTAGACAGGCAAAATATGTATCAGTGCCTTCGTGTAGCAGAAGCATTCAAAACAACACAGAGTTAGTAAAAGAATGAAAGTGTCTTATAAAACTACTAATTTCCATTTGTATGTGATTTTACTAGATCAGTACACATTGTCCAAGAGTTTAAAATCCAGGCACTTTTTACAAACCAAAGTTGTTGGTCTTATAGCACTTGCCACATCATCTTAACAAGTAATATGCACAAATCATCCAAAAAACTACCAAAACCTTTATCCAAAGGGAAGCAGCAAACTAACGTTTCAAAAGCAAAGTCTTTTAATTGATTCCTGTAAACACTGATATTTGCTGGCTGTAGGGAGCTTGGAAGCTGGAAAAGAATATGGCCAGAAATATATTTAATAGAACGTGTCTATTGCTTATACTACATCTTTCAATTTATAATGGTTGTGAGTTTCTTTAGACATCTTTTAGGTTAAAACGTAAAATGTATTCTGCTGATAACACCCAATGATCTAGTAAATGACAGCAGATCTCTCTGACAACTTAGCGTTATTTCAGAGAGTAAAAGTAAAACGTAATAACTAAATAATAGCAATATTACTAATGTTTTATTTGTAATAATAATTAAAACGTCCATTCCTTGGCAAAGTCCTGGCATTTGTGTTTATTGTGATGTAGTGTGAGGCTCTGGCTTGCATTGTCTGTGTTGAAATGTATGCATTCACCATTCGTGCACAAGTGCATGACCCTTTCACTAGTGGCAATTGAATGTTTCACAGAGACCATCTTCTCTGCTGGAGAATGGAGCTAGTTTTATATAGCGTAGAATTGCTAAAGCTTAAGGTTCGCCTGTTTCACAACAGGAATCTTGGATGTCATTGTAGGGTAAAAAAGACAAACACCAGCACATATTTCTATGTATCTTGGGACAGATAAAGTCCTGCTGTGATGCACTAGGATGGGTTTGTTCTATAGTGTGCTATGTCCCATAGTGTAATACAGGCTGTATCATCAATGCTGTTTGTCCTATAAGGCTGCGTTACAGTGCACTTCTACCCGGGCTTATTTTATGGTCCATAAATTAAGCTGTATCGTACAAGGAGCATGTAATACTTCTCACTGAAGCTTGTCAAAAATCAACATTTTGCTTCAAAGAAAACTTCAGCCAGCAGTCTGCAAATTTGTTAGTGCAACACTGAGAAGAACATTTTCCTTTATTAGTTCAATTATTACAACTTCCTGAATAGGTCAAAGGTCATTCATAATTCACACTTCTGTCATTTTTAGAGATGGCAAATGGAGTCTATTAATCCTAAATGAAATGACCTGTGTATCACCAGACAGTAAAGATTTAACACTGAACATCAGGCTCTGCTTCACCTATTTCAAAAGTGAATCATTTTAGCCCTTCTACAGTGCTCTATAATTGATGATCTTTTTTTTCAGTCTAGTTTTGTGCATGTTTGGGATTTAATCTGATAGGTCAAAGTTTAAATTTGTAAGGCGGTAAATTTGAGCTTGTGTGCCTTGGAAAGCAATCAAAATAATTATTTAAAAAAAAAGAAAGATGTGAAGTTGTCGTTTCCTAAAACAAGTCAGTGACAGAACGGGCTGCTGCATTTCCTATTGGCAGCGAAAAGGTTATTTTACCCACGCTGAATAATAAATAAAGTCTTGTGTAGTGGGGCAGCGACTGGCTGCATAAAATGTATTTATGTGAACATAATTTATGAGGCATGTAGTTCAGCACTCATGTACTGCTGCTTTTTTAAACACTTTTGCTCTTCTGTCGCTGGCCTTCTGGTAGAACAGCAGTTAATTTATGTCTTATAAGAGAGCATTTCTTCCTTTCCCAAACTGGCAGGCGAATTTGAAACCAGACAAACATTACACCAGCATGTAAATATCAAAAGTTTTACAAGTCCCTCCCCTTTCAGAGCGTTGATTATGACATCACCGAGGCGCCAGCAGTTTCACATGTCAGCAGCTGCAGCTGAACTATTTATTTATTCATTTTTTTTTAAAATGGTTAAACGTAAATTATACTTAGGAGGGGCCACCTTATCAAATGGCACTGAGCTGTAAAAGATGCCTCTGAAAATCTGTTTGCTCTCTCCTTGAACAAACAGAAAAATATTTGGATAGCAAAACAGTTAACGTTTTTCTAATTTCTTTTCCGTGGTAAGACTGGAGGCAAAAATTTGTCTTTTATGTTTAGATATACATGTTAGTGTTGTTTAGGAGACTTGCCAGGTTCTTGTTTAACAAGGAACTTTAATAATACTGTACATTGGTATAAAGTACAGAAAGGAGTGCCACTGTCAAACAGTTTCTGAAACAAAAATAGGATAGTGACTGAGCAAAATAAAATACTGTTTGAAGATCTTTGATATAAATATTGTGTCTCTATGTTTCTTTGTCACCTAGAAATGTCTATATTCTAAGACAGCTTCTGGCATCAGGTTTCTGTCTAACCAGTCAATATAACTTTGACATAATCATTATAAGTATCACTGCGGCTATTTGTAGCTATCAATACCATAGATCAGAGGATTTTAAGGATTCTATTCCCAGAATATGTCCGTTTATATCCGTAACAACCCATTGTTAATTTTTTTCACACAAATTTTACTTCCTCTTAATTATTTTACACTTAAGTATATTATTGTTAATAAATATTATGAATAACCGAATTAAAAAAAACAAAACAATAATACTATTTGAATTGATAGCGCACATAGTATTTGCTGAGATAGGATTATGGGGAGCCATATTTTAGCTCTTGACCATAGGTTAAATAAGAATCCATACTACAAATAGTATACCTAATAATGTTACCATTGCTACATAGAAACCTTATAATACAGTGTATCATTCTGATATGTTAAATAAAACGTTGGAATACACTTCTAAACTTATTAGAACATGTAAGAGGTTTCTATTATATTTCCAATCTTATCAGCTCCAATCACGCCCCCCCCCAATGTAAGTTAGTTGCTTAGTAGTGTAGAGCATTAGCTATCTGTGTAGAGTCTATAGCACAGTATTAGTATTATAACTACAGATCCAAAAGTGCATTTTGTGCAGGGCAGGGAACTCCACATCACGAATTTCAGTAAAATTTACATATTATGCATGAATTAGCTTTAAGTAACCAGTTTAAAAAAATTGAGTGTGTGGAAATATACACATATGAGATAGTATTAATTTTTAAAACTGCTGGTATGTTTCCTTGTTCAGCGTATGACCTCTTGGTTATAGAACAGGTTATCACATTAATTGCTTTTTGTTGTAAATACAAATGTACATTCATGTCTCCCACGTTGCAGCGCACTATGTAACGCACAAACTGTAGACATTTACGCCAATAGCCACCACCAGAGTTTCAGCAGAAGTCAAAAGCATTCCTTTAATAGCAGTTTAAAAGTACTTGAGACGATCATGTTTACAATCACAGGGAAAAGGGAGTATTGCAAAACTTAACTGTCTTGGGGAGTATTGTCTTCTGAACCTGCCTGTTTCCGAGAAGCCAATGCAAAGTTCTAATATGTCACAATTCAAATGTCAACATGCTGCTGGAAAGGAAGCCAATAAGCTGAACCTGTGAAAGCTGCCAAAAGAGGTGATGTTAAGTGTTGAGAGAAGTTCATTGTTCCTAAAGGGAAGTACACTTCCAGTGTGAACCTTCTTCTCATTGACATCCATTAGATTTTTTTGCTCACATGAAAGTACTCGTCCATTTAGCACAGATGCACAAAGCGCTCTATGGTAGTTGATTTACTTCCAAATGCAAGTTTCAAAGCATAGTCAATGTACCAAACACTGTGTAAGGGCCACTATAAAGAAATAGTTCTTGTTTTTATTATATATTATAACATTACATTTCTAGGGCTTCTTTTGCTGAGACAGATAAGGGACTGACCATATCAACTTTGTTCAAAATCTCTTAATGAGTCCCGCCAAGTATTCTGCCATTTTTATGATCATGTGGTCAGTTGGGTCTAAGTTTGGAATCTGTTAGCTTTATTGTTACCTGGAAGCAGTATTAGATTTTACAGTTTTAAAAGGTATACACTTTTCTCTTCAGCAAACATATGTTTTAAAAAGCAATTAAATAAATTGGGTCTTTCACTTTGGTGGTCAAAGCTCTTCCATTTCAGTTTTTAATAGCCCCTATATTTAATGATACATGTATTTAATTTATGCCCAAGTAGTGATTAAATGATTTTCAAAAATTGTTTATTCTGCTGTCATATAGATGAAAAATAGTGTTTAACTTCTGTGCTGAACTAAGGGGTAATTATTGTAACAATGTTGCTGCATTCTGCAAATTAAAGTAAAAAATAAAAAAGCTCAGACCTCAGGCCTGATTCATTAAGGATCTTAACTTGAGAAACTTCTTATTTCAGTCTCCTGGACAAAACCATGTTACAATGCAAGGGCTGCAAATTAGTATTCTGTTTTGCACATAAGTTAAATACTGCCTGTTTTTTCATGTAACACACAAATATCAACTTTAAATTTCAGTGTACAAATAAGCTATCAAGTATTTGTGTGCTACATGAAAAAAACAGTCAGTATTTAACTTATGTGAAAAACAAAATGCTAATTTGCACCCCTTGCATTGTAACATGGTTTTGTCCAGAAGACTGAAATAAGAAGTTTCTCAAGTTAAGATCCTTAATGAATCAGGCCCCTCTTTCTTTTTAAACTCATCTGATTCATGTTGGATGATATATCACTCACATACAGTAGATTATAAAATATGCATATTTTTCAAGCAGAAGGCAGCAGAAATAGAACAATAAGTAATAATAAAAAAAATAACATGCCTAATAAATGGTGGATAAGAGTGCTTCATTGTGTGGCACACACTTATAAATACTAAATAAAAAAAATGCAACTGCATTTTTAAAATTAATAACCTTATTGAAATATGTGGCATTAACCCTGGCAAAATCCGAATAGAGAAAGGGCTGACCAAATATTTCATGCACACAGGGGGTAAATATAAAGCACTGTGTAACAACTTGAATCAGAATTAAAGTTTCAACTTCAAAATTTCTGCCTTCAATTAAAAATGTCCATCGTCCTGTAATAAGAATAATTTTCATCATATTTCATTCAGCACAGCATTAGACTGTAATGTATAGCTGGCTGTTAGAGCCATCTACTGGATCACTTTGCAAACTGCAGTGCTGGTCTATGGAATAAAGTTCTCTAAATTAATACTAATGCACTCCTATGTAACTGGAATCTGAGCTCCTCATTTATCCTTCACAAAATTGCCCAGGCAGCAAAATGCTCTTTAGTGACATCATGCACCTCATTTTGCACCGGCACGCTAAGATTTCACCAAATTGAACAGGTTTGTTGAGCAAAGTGGCAGCACCAGTCAATGAGAGGAGTTGGCTGGAGCTAGGACGTCCCTTGTTACGTGTGGAGTGGGCGTTCTGGTGCCTCTCATTTGGTATATAACAATGAGATACAGAATATGGGTAGGGGGGATAACCATTTTCACTCCACAAACACACTTACACCAGCACTGAACTGGTGGACATTGGGGTGTTATCGCATACTTCTAATGGGAGGCACCTTGCACCTTCAATATTCACTCCAGGAGGGGGGCACATTGTAGCAATTGTAAATCAAGCTTCCAACACACAGAAGTGACACAAATAATAAACATAGTCCCAGTGTCGGTAGTTCTCACGATTAATTTAAGACATAATGGGCCTGAGTTATTAAGGAGAGCAAAGCAAAAAAAGGGTAGGTTTGCGTCGGGACAAACCATATTACAATAAAAGGGGTGCAAATTAGTTTATTATTTTGCACATAAGTTAAATACTGGCTGATTTGTCATCTAGCATACAAATACTTGATATCTTTATTTTTACACTGAAATTTAAAGCTGATCTAGGAGATGTCCTACCCCAACTATAAATCTGGCCCCACAATTTACATTTACCTCCCCCACCAATGCAACATGGGTTTGCCCAGGTGCAAAGTCACTCCTTTGTTTGCTCAGACTCAATAAAACTAAAAGAACAATATTTATGGCGAAAACCATAAAATTTTAACATAATGAAAGTGGTGGTTCTAAGGTGGGAGAAGGGTGGAGGTCTGCCCAGGTTCACGTGTGCTGGGCAGACCGTCTGGACACACAATACCAAAGTGATATGCATTGCATATCTATATTTAAAGTTAGAAGCAAACCCAGGTAAAGACTGCATATTTGACAAACCATAATACAATGCAAATGCAGTTTTCTTTTTGCATGCAGGGAAATCACTGCCTGCTTCAGTACATAGCACACATATACTTGGCAATTTTATTTTAACACTGCACTTTAGAGTCATACTAGGATGTGCCCTTTTCACCTCCAAATCTGCACATTTTACATTTGCCCCTGGCAGCGCAACATGGTTATACGAAGGTGTAAAAGTAGCCTTCTAGCCGGATTTAATTCTACCTTTAAATGAGGCCCCTCATGTGCTTCATAAATGAGGTCTACAGTATCCTCATTCATTTGCAAAAAAAATGTCTATTTTGAAAGAAAAGAAAACAGGGCAAAAAAAAAAGAAGGACTTAAACATGTATACAACTGAAATGATGGTTAACCATTGTAAAACATATATACGCCTTGGACTTATGGGAACCTTATGGGAACTTCACATATCCCAGGCTTAGCATAGCAGAAAAGCAGGGAAGCCCTCTGCTCAGTTTGCACATCATTGCTTTTAATTTTGAATGTATATTGTGTATTTTAATTATTTAATAATTTGCATTAAAAAAATAGCGATGAGCTCCAGAAGTGCTGTATTACTCTAATTTTTTTTATATATATATATATATATATATAAGTAGGTTACAGTAGGGATGGAACCATGGTGAACTGCGGCATTGAGGGGGGAGGTTTTATTGTGTGGCACAGAAGTAATGGCCTAGCGGGGTCTAAAATGTAAATTCAGGCTTGATATCATTATGAAACCTGAAACATGTCTATTCTGGGCCACATATGTCATATGTTTTGTTTTCTTTTCCTTTACTTTCCCAGTAAACAATCCGGTTTAATTTATTTCTCATGCTTTGAATTGTCTTGCCGTGTTTTCTGTATTTAGGAAGTGTAACTCAGCAGGGAGTGAGATTTGCTAATCACTTTTTACTGCACAGTATAGTTAGTTATGGTCCTATTTGAAAAGGTAAGTGATTTCTTAAGCATTGAACACACAGTTAATGACATGCGGGCTCTTGCATTACCACTGATTATACAGTCTCTTTTCCATAGATATTCTACAGAGTTGTAGCTGACATTGAGCCAGGCGAAGAGCTCTTATTGTTCATGAAGAGTGAAGATTATACCCATGCAACAATGGCTCCTGACATCCATGGTAAGCTCCATACTATCCGCCATTGTTTGTCGCCTTCATGGTGTGACTGGGAGACTGAAAGAAGTTTTGTTAAGTCATAGAATAAATTCCTCAATGCGGAGGACGCATTTCCCCCTTATTTTTAGATCATTATTTTATTCTGGAATATATTTAGATGATTCCTGTTCTGGAGAGTGCACTATCTTTTTTTTTTTAAGTGTTTAGTTTCTGCTTTAGTTTCAGATGACTTAGTAATAACTTTTGGCTTTGTTAAACAGAGGAGTGTCAGTATCGTTGTGAGGAGTGTGACCAGCTGTTTGAGTCCAAAGCTGAGTTGAGCGACCATCAGAAGTTTCCCTGTGGTACACCTCACTCAGCCTTCTCAATGGTGGAGGACAACTTTCAGCAAAATCTGAATGACGACAGTGACCTCATCGAAATGCAACACTCCCACAGCCATGAGTGTAAAGAATGTGATCAGGTGTTCCCAGACATGCAAAGGTCAGAACTGCTGCTAGATCATGGATTCTATGCTTAGGGGCGTATTCAATTGTTAGCGTTAACACTAACAAATGAGCGCTCAAAAAATCTTACTGTTAATACGGTAATTACTCGCGGAATTTCAGCTCACAGCCCCCTGAGCAGCGAGCTGAAATTCCGCGAGTAAACTACCGTATTAACGCTTTTCGCGCGCAATATTACCGTATAAACGGTAATATTTTTTGAGCGCTCATTTTTCAGCGTTAACGCTGACAATTGAATACCCCCCTTAAAGTGTGTTCTTATTGTTGCTTAAACATGGATGGATGCCAATGCAGTCAGATGGGTTACCAATACAGTGGATTGAGCTTGGAAAGTCAGCTGATCAATTGAACCAGATCATCATCATCATTTATTAATATAGCGCCACTGATTCCGCAGCGCTGTACAGAGAACTCACTCACATCAGTCCCTGCCCCATTGGAGCTTACAGTCTAAATTCCCCAATATAGACACACACACACACACAGACACAGACAGAGAGGGAGACAGACAGACAGACAGAGAGGGAAACAGACAGAGAGGGATAGACTAGGGTCAATTTTGATAGCAGCCAATTAACCTACCAGTATGTTTTTGGAGTGTGGGAGGAAACCGGAGCACAGATCATAGTTAAAACTTTGTTACCAGCTGTAGCACCTCTGAAGAGGTAGACATACCATACTGGGGATTATTAGCACCGTTAAAAATAAGCTCACACCATAGATTAGTCTCTACAGCTGTCTTACATTTGCATCTACTTCGATGTGCGATTTGTATTCTGCATGTTTTGTCATTCTGAAAGACACAATGACGATAGTAATTGATACCCTCACTTCAAAATATTTACAGTGGCAAAAATATGTACGCACTGTTGTTGGATCATACTAATAATTTTATTGTAAGTAGATCTGTTTTTTGAGATCCTCTTTCTATGTTTGAGTTATTGGATAAGTTCATTATGTCATGCTCATATAATAATATTTGACATGCTTTCCTTATCACCTGTACACTATGTAATGGATTTCCAACATGTGCTGAATAAGGTAGGATTTTATATTTAACACGGGTCTCTTCTTCTTCAGCCTGGACAGGCACTTACTGTCTCACACAGAGGAGAGAGAATATAAATGTGACCAGTGTCCTAAAGCCTTCAACTGGAAGTCCAACCTAATCCGCCACCAAATGTCACATGATACTGGAAAACACTATGAATGTGAGAACTGCTCCAAGGTAATGTGAATTTCTGTTTGGTGGTTTCAAAGTAGTGGAGAAGCAAGTTGACTACTTGTAAAGTACAAACATGCTTGCTTAATGCATGTAGTGCGCACACATATACTGTAAGTCAGAGCAATCAACCAGATATGCTCTTCTAAACTGTATAATTAATATGACTGGTTGCAGTGGGTAATATAGCACATTTGTGCATTTAAAACCATGTTATTACATGACCCCCACTGTTGTCTGTGACACATGACTGTACTATCTAGGTATAGCCAGGCACGGGCTGGCAAATCTCAGCCCGGGGGCTGCACAGGCGGCCGCATCACATGACACGTGATGCGGCCACGTCATTGATGACGGGGCCGCATCGCGTGTTTTGCGATACAGCCGCGGATAATATTAACGAAATTTGACAACCACCAGGGGGGGGGCCACCCCGGCCCGGCCCAAACAGGGGTCAGACTGAGCCCCCCTGCACCCCAGCCCAGCCCGCCCCTGGGTATAGCTCTGTCAGAGGGTAATGTCAGAACACTGAGCTGCCCATCATATGTTTAGGAGAAGTATGTTATCTACAATGCCTGAAATAATGCCCAGAGCCAGTAACCACAGCACCACAAATCAATGTACTGCTGCTGTCTTATTTTTTTTTAAATCATTTCTACAGATTTAATAAGATTTTAATAAGTGGACCTATTCGCTGGCTTCTCAGTGTGACTCAACTCAGTCTGCATCATTTCCAAAGTTTCTCCATGCGAAATGCAGAATTCTACAGCAATAAGTTATTGTTTATACCATATTTTTTCCAGACCAAAAAAAATCTGCAAAAGGATCCAATCTATCTTATAGGCTGTATGCCTGGGCCTTTCCCCTTTACCTGAAATCTCAAGTTAATAATAATCATCATCATCATCAACAACATTTATTTATAAAGAGCCACAGATTCCATAACACCGGACAATCAACTTACAGATATCATCGTCATCATCCTCGTCATCTATTTATATAGCGCCACTAATTCTGCAGCGCCGTACAGAGAACTCACTCACATCAGTCCCTGCCGCATTGGGGCTTACAGTCTAAATTCCCTAACATACACACACACACAGACACACACACATACAGGGCCGCCATCAGGGGGGTACGGGGGGTACTGTTGTACCGGGCCCGGGCTCACCAGGGGGCCCGGTACAACAGCGCAACATATACTTACCTGGGGGCCCGCCGCTGGTCTCCGCTACTGTGTCTTCAGCCTGGCTCTCACCGTGACAGCCAGGCACCAGGATGCGATCGCAGGGGTGGAGGAATCATTCCCCCTGCGATCATGTGATCTGTCAAAGGCAGAGCACATGATCGCAGGGGGAATGAATCCTCCACCCCTGCGATCGCATCCTGGTGCCTGGCTGTCACGGTGACAGCCAGGCTGAAGACACAGTAGCAGAGACCAGCGGAGGGCCCCCAGGTAAGTATATGTTGCTGTTGCTCATGGGGGGGGGGCCCGGGGGACACGGGGGGCCCGTACTGGGCATGATTATTTCTGAAGGCGGCCCTGCACACATATACACACACTGAGACACTAAGGTCAATTTAAAGCAGCCAATTAACCTACTAGTATGTTTTTGGAGTGTGGGAGGGAACCGGAGCACCCAGAGGAAACCCACGCAAACACGGCGAGAACATACAAACTCCACACAGATAAGGCCATGGTCGGGAATTGAACTTATAACCACTAAGCCACTGTGCTTCCCCAAATGATATTCCTCAATACAATAATCAAAGCAGTTCTACCCAGTGATGCAGCACTCTCTTGTGTGTATAGCTGCACTTCCATATGTCACTATAGAGATTACCTGGGGATGTGACTCTTCATGCAAAATGCCATTAGATTGGACGCTGCATTGCTTGCTACAAAATGCACCATTTTCAGATAAAGAAGGATCTTGCAGGTGATGAGGCTGTTTTTTTTATCAGTCTTAACACTTCCCTTACATGTTGCTCTATACGCATCCTCTGTGTGGATATATACTGACTAATGTGTACTCATTTCCTAGCAGGTTTTCACGGATCCTAGCAACCTCCAAAGGCACATTCGGTCCCAGCACGTCGGCGCTCGGGCCCACGCATGTTCAGAGTGTGGCAAAACATTTGCAACTTCATCAGGTCTTAAGCAACACAAGCACATCCACAGCAGTGTGAAGCCATTTGTATGTAAGTAACATTGTTTGTCTTTACTTGTTTTTATTTTACTTAGTGTTTTTGTTTTATTTTTACATCAAAACATTTACAAATAAGAAGTGAATGATGTTAATTGCCCAAGTGCATCCTGTAGGAACAGCAATTAGGAATCAACAGAAGTCTAAGTTATTGTACCTGAAGTACAGATTCAGATAGTAAGTACCACAAACTTCTTATTCAGTACAGTGTATACTGAGAACAGATACGGGAACATATGTTTCTGGTGCAATTATGAGTTGTTAATATACTAACATATAGTTACAGATCGCAGACGAGCCACAGGACAGAAGCCATTGAGCAATCTATACCTTACAGGCATGTTCTCAAATCATTATATATATTATAGGATGAAACTAATATATACACAATTCCAAGCAGTACTCCTGTAATTGCAGACTTTGTAAGGTTCTTTAAGACATGCAATGGACATAATTTACATGTAAAGGTGCTGTCTGTGTCGGGCCAGAGCCCACACACCATGTACAGCACACCAGTCTGTTTATGGCAACTGTCTCTTATTACACTATTCTGCTCAAACTTGAGCGAAAGCTCACCAACACAAAGGTAATTACTCACTGCCTTCACAAACTATTCGGGTCCACCAAATAGAAACCACATGCTAAAATTGGTCCTGTATATTCACTGCACTACTTAATGTGTTTAATAAGCAGAAAATATGCAATTCTGACTGCTATCTTATTCCAGTCTTTCCAGAAGTTACAAATTGAGCACGCTAGATGTTGAGAGGATAATGCTCACGGGGGCTTGGGGGTTTGTGTTCAGCTGTAGGGGTTGTTGTAAAGTGATGAAAGATGCTACAGGATGTGTTTCTATGTAGTCAATCTGAACATCAGTGTCGTAGGTGCCAGGGTAGAAGAAAAGTGTCTTTTGTTGTTTAAGTGCACTGTATGGAAGCTATTATCCCATCTGGTTCACTTAAAGCTAGATATTATGTACATGGCGCTTTTGCAGAAAGACTTTCTGTTTCCTCAAATCTGCTCAAGGGCCACATTAATGCAGAAACTCCCTTCTTCAATGTGTGAGGCCAATCGGCACAGAGGAGTATAATGCATTGCTTGTCCTTACGTTATCCAAGGATTTAATCTTTTTAATTAGTATAATAGCATTTTTACTGTTCCGTCATTAGCAAGTAACCATTAAGGCTTTTTCTTGTATTGTCTCATTAGTCAATGTACAAAATAGGCTTCTAAGCAGTGATCATTTGAAAATAAAGGTGGGCACAATCAATTCCTGTCCATGGCTTAACATTTTTCATGTGTCCTTACTAAATTGGGAACTGTGGAGGTATTCTGTATCTCTGATTTTTTTTTCCATGGTAGCTGATCATTAAAAAAAAACTAAAACAATTAATGTTTCCTATCCCAAAATAGACTAGAATGGTGTAGGTGTACATTTGGTGTCATTTTATCGTATGTTTGTTATTTCACATGGGAAATATCTTTTATCTAAAATTAATACATACATACAATAATAACAATACAAGTCAATAAGTGTTTTCATTGTTTACTGTATTAGGGACAGTATTAGCTTTTTTATGGCAGGTTTTGAACGAAAGTAAATTAGAAACCCAGATGTCACCGTAATTCTGTGTTTTCTTATTGTGATACTTTGTTCATTTATAAAGCGAGGTAATGCCAGGGTAAATATTTGAAAGATGACAGCAAGTGTTCTGGATTGTCAAGGACAAGGGTTTTCCAAGTGCTGGAAGGTTAGCCCTGGTGTGAGTGGAAGTCAGGGACGTGATTACGGTTCATGGGAACCAACAATCCAGGATGAGATACATTCAATTTGGTTTCCTTTACATGCTTAAAATAGAGCTATTGTCAGTTTGGGCAGCCTGTCTCTAACCCTGCAAAAGGATTGTTGCAAATGACTCGGAATGCTCAGTGTTTACAGTTGTATGTCTTTGATGTGTGAATGATGAGAACATTATGATTTATAATACATCCTTTGCAGGTAGAGACAGAACGTAGTGACATCCTGCATGTACTTCAGTTCAGTGCTATGGACAAAGCTATTATCAAATCCTCCAAAGAAAAGTGTAAACCTTTTTCTGCTGGTAAACATTGCAATCTCATAACAAGTTTACAGTCTCATAGCAAATTGAAATATCAGTACAGAAGTCATTATAGTACTAAACGTGTGATGCAGACAGGCTGACAGAATACATATGTCATTCACAGTATTCCCAATTATGGTAGATTAGGTCAACATGCATATTGTGGAACTAAAAAGTCTATGCATGCTGTCTCTCAGAGCATCCCACACTTGCTATATAGTCAAATAATGTTAGTAATTCAGTGATATCAGTGATTTACGAGCTAAGATTACTGCAGATCTTTTTGGGAAGAAGACTTGTTTGACCTTATTACATACAGTATATTGATATTGATCTTTTTCTGAAGATGTTTAGGAGCTGCCAACATTTTTTATTTAATAGTCAGAATTCCGCTAGTAATTTTAATATATTTTATAAAACTTGTGTTTGAAAAGAATGGAATGTGGGATACTACTGATTTCTGGTAAGGTAATAACTGCCAGCTCTGGAATCTGCTATGTATGGTTTTGAGTATATATTGTTCACTAACTTCCTGATTTTGTACATGCATTAGTCAACAGATGGCTACACAAATTGCTGTAGAGGTACAAAATCCAGCCTTCCCAAGGTCAAGTGTTAGATGTGTAGGACCAAGAGTTGATGTCTTCCATCAATAGAACTATATGGGTTATGAATATATAGGTAGCATAAATAGATTTCTATATTCTGAGTAAAAAAGGGACATGTAACAGTTGAGACTTTTCTTTTTCTGCACAGGTGAAGTCTGTCATAAGTCATACACTCAGTTTTCAAACCTCTGCCGACACAAGCGCATGCACGCTGACTGCAGGACTCAGATCAAATGCAAAGACTGTGGACAAATGTTCAGCACTACATCATCACTTAATAAGCACAGGAGATTTTGTGAGGGGAAGAATCACTTTGCTGCTGGAGGATTATTTGGTCAAGGGATTTCACTTCCTGGGACGCCAACCTTGGACAAGGCTTCTATGATCAATATGAACCATGCAAACCCAGGGCTTGCAGATTACTTTGGTGCTAGCCGGCATACCGCTGGCCTTACTTTTCCAACGGCTCCTGGATTCTCTTTCAGCTTTCCTGGTCTGTTTCCCTCAGGTCTATACCATAGACCTCCGTTAATGCCTGCCTCGCCTATAAAAGGACTTCCAAATGTCGAACAGATGAACAAGAGTCAGGGTCCACATATGAATAGACCACAGATGTTACCAGCAACACAGGACATTTTGAAAGCACTGAGTAAGCACCCACCTGTGGGTGATACTAAATCTGTGGAATTCATAGGAGAAAATAATTCTGACCAAAGGCCACATGACAAATTAAGTGACCAGTCAGAGAGCAGCGACCTTGATGATATCAGCACACCTAGTGGTAGCGATTTGGAGACCACTTCTGGCTCTGATCTCGAGAGTGACATTGAAAGTGATAAAGAAAAAATTAAGGAAAATGGTAAAATATATAAGGAGAAAATGAGCCCATTGCAGAACCTTGCTGCATTAAATAGTAAAAGAGACTACAATAATTATTCAGTTTTCTCTCCATGCTTAGAGGAACAGACTGTTGTGTCCGGGGCTGTGAATGACTCCATAAAAGCTATTGCTTCCATTGCTGAGAAGTACTTTGGTTCAACAGGACTTGTAGGTCTACCGGATAAAAAAGGTGGATCTTTACCTTACCCATCTATGTTTCCTCTTCCTTTTTTCCCAACATTTTCTCAATCAATGTACCCGTTTCCCGATAGAGATGTCAGACCTGCTCCTCTTAAAGTTGAACCTGAGTCCCCAAAAGAAATAAAGAAAACACAAAAGGGGAATTCAGAGTCTCCTTTTGATCTAACTATAAAGCGTAAGGAGGAAAAGACTGTAGCAAATGTGCCCTCAAAGCCACTGAATCCAATGTCTTCCAGTCCTGATCAGCCTTTGGACTTGAGTATGGGTAGCAGAAGTCGAGCTGCTCCAACTAAACAGTTAGAACAACCCAGAAAGAATCATATATTCGGAGACAAAAAAGACATTGAGGCAGAACAGACCAAACGATCAGAACACTGTTTGCAGCATGCCAGACCTGCTCCTTTCTTCATGGATCCTATCTACAGGTAGGACCTTCATAACCATTGTGTGCTAGATAACATTGCATTACCTTCATGTATGACCTTGTTATGTTGTGTGAGAGATTTAAAGAATATAGATTATTTAATTTAATGCAATGTATTAAACAATTTATGCAATATTTTATTAATTTTTAAACATTAATAAGTATATGTGAGAGGCTGTAAGAAAATTGACCCCCCCCCCCCAGAAATAAAACCTGCCTCTATAGCTCTCAGTCTGCAGGCAGCAGATAGTACTCCTGTGACTTCTGATATTTATCATGAATCAGAAGTGACATCACACTTGAAATTCTCAAACGAGAACAAAACAATTAACAATTTGAGCATATTTGACCAGTTTGGCTATAACATGTATAGATTGTAACCTTTGGTGAACCTTGCTTTCTTTTTCCTGTGTGAACTGAATAGTTTAGCTAATTTTTTATGATTCTATGACGCAGACCAGGTGATCTATGCATTAAGTCGTCATGGAGCAGCTAATATAGTGACAAGGCAAATTGATTACACAGAATTAATAATCAGTAACTTATGTAGCTGATATTGACATCATCTGCTGTTGATGAAATTTTGCCGACCTTTTCATTCATAATGTATTGGCAGCTCTGCATATAGATTTCAGATTTAATAGTGAAATTAACAGTGAGTTTGCACATTGAAAATTTGTTTATACAATACTGCAATATATTGAATATTATGTAAAGTACATGTGTAAATATTTTTATTACTGACAATATTTATATTTGTTTAAAACCAGTCCCAGAATCACCTTTGATAATTTCAATATCTACAATCGCAGGGTAGAAAAGAGAAAACTAATGGATCCACTTGAGATTCTTAAAGAAAAATATTTAAGGCCTTCTCCTGGATTCTTATTTCATCCACAGGTATGTATAGAACTAACATTTGGGAATGTGCAGAAACGTTATGGATAAAATAGGTCTGTGACAATATTGACACAACTGTTCAAAAGGTTCAATTCGCTTAAAGTGTCACTCTTATTAATTAGTGTCTTTAAACACAAAATAAAGTTTTGAATTGCAGCTGAAAATTTGGTGTTAAATACTGAAAAAGGAATCAATCAATCAATTCCAATGCATAATAATGAATTAGGAGGGGACAAATTAAAATGGTTAATGATAACATTTCTAATCAAACGGTATATAAACATTAGGAGCCTGATTCATTAAGGTAAGTGAAGCAAAACCATGTTGCATTGGAGGGGGAGCTAAATTTAAAATGTGAGGACATATTTATAGTTGGGGTAGAGCATGTCCTTACTCAACTTTTAATGTCACTGTAAAAATAAAGCTATCAAGTATTTGCGTCCTACATAAAAAAACATGCAGTATTTTCCTTATGTACAAAAAAATAAACTCAATTGCACCCTTGCATTGGAACTTGGTTTTGTCAAGGTTCAAATTCACTCATCTTTTTGCTTTACCGTAATGAATCAGGCCCTAGGACTTCCCCTCTACCCAGGCCCGGAGCTCCCATTAGGCAAGGTTAGGCAGTTGCCTAGGGCGCCGGGCTCTGGAGGGCGCCACAGAAAAAAAATAACTTTAAAACTGTGCGGCAACCGCTGACCATACCTTCCACGGCCGCCGCACAGCTTCCGATAAATCCTCGGGGAGGGGGGAAGGGGCTATGGATCACCACCGCCGCCTCTCTGCTCCGTCTTCTCCCCTCCACTCACTGACTGTCGGGCAGGACATCATCATCATGGCCAGACAGTGTCAGTGAGTGGAGGGGAGGAGACAGAGCAGAGAGGAGCAGCTTTATGGCAGCAAGTAAAGGTAAGGAAAGACGTGGGGAGGGGGGGGGGGGCGCGGATTGTGAAAGTGTGCCTGGGGGGAGCGCGGATGTGAAAGGGTGCCTGGGGGTGGGGTGGGGGGCGCGGATGTGAAAGTGTGCCTGGGGTGCCAAGAACCCTAGGACCGGCCCTGCCTCTACCAGAGCCACCGCAGTTACAATAAATAGCAGTTCCTTACTCCATACGCTATAACCTTACCCTGCTCACACTGGTGGTCATTTCAAATTCAGTAGGTGGGATCCTTAAATGCTGAGCTCACCTCCTGTCCAATGAGCTGCATCTGGTTCACACCGCAAGTGCGCAAGTAGAACTTTCAGATTCATACACGGTTAAAAGTACACCTATGTATAGCCCTATATATGTACCCCTATGTGTATATAATATATTATAGCTACATCCTGGTGAGCGGTGGAAAATGAATGGATGGATTTTTAGATAATAAATCCACATTTATTTTCAAAGATTTCGTTTTCCTTCAACAAAAGATAACTTTTAAAACGTTGATCCTCTTATCGCTGTCTGAGTAAAATAGTCAATGAGCAGCGGGAAATAGATGAGATTGTTGAGAAACGGGAGTTGCCTGAATCAGCAATGGTTCATCAGCAAATGTTACCTTTATGGATGCAAAAGACACAACTGCGGAGGCCGTGAATAACAGCAAAGTGAGTTACGGCTTCTCTCTAATTAGTATAATGTATTGACATCTGCTAACAGGTGCACTCACTCTTCTCAACAAAGAGGCTTTTCTCCACCAGGGAGTAAATGCATCAGCCTGTTTTGTTTGTCAGGAGAAAATGTATTAACCTAATAGTGTGATATTGGAAGACTCTTGCAAGGACAGCTTTAAAAGTGTATTTGGTCCAAGTCCAAGAATGCACTCATTTAAAACAAAGGGACCACCTAGTATTATTGTGTATCTGATGAAATCTACACTGTCCTTAAATATGTATTTTCAGATGTATTTGCTGCTTCAATGTTTGTTTGGCTTTTATATCAAAGTATTCATCACAATGTCGTCCATAGGAATATGTTTCTGGGTTGTGTCATATTTACACATGAACATCTTTGCAGTGCTTCAGGATTATTTAAAAGAGAATCCTATACAAGTGGTTTCAATTAAGTATATTAGGCCCAAACAAATAGTACATATTTGCCAATAAAACATTGTACCTGTGAGTTTTAGTGTAGACTATCCAGCAATGTCTGGCCTCCTGTCGAGTAATATTGTATAGTTTGGTTGATTTGGGTAACATACAGTGCTATGCAGTCGTGTGGTGTTTGGTACTTCCTCTCTCACTTCATACTTCATTTCTTGTTACCTTCTCTGCAGATGTTCGCTATTATTGGGAAAATAATAGCCTTATTACAGATATTATTTAAAGAATAATTGTTTCATTGTCCAAATATCAGAATACAAATAGTATAGTAGTGTTTGTGTAAAATTCTTTTGAGTTGGTCAAATAAGGGGTGAATAAAATTATGTAGAATTTAAGAGCTGGATATATCTAGGATCCACCTGGATCTGGAAAAAGTGATCATTGTTGCCAACGTTTTAAAATATTTTTTGGGCACACTTTGCTACCTGAGAAAGTGCATCCAGGCATGTTACATGCAGTACTGGTTCAGTGTTTGTACACTTCAAACTTCACTATGATAGAGTTACCATTACTATTTATTTGTTTTTTTTGTTTTATACTGGGCTTATTTTTGCACTTTAAACATTACACTTCAATAAATGTTAATTGTTAAAGCACAGAGAATAAAGATAGATTGTGAAAATTGCCAATCACACGATAAGATGAATTTTATTGAGCACTTGGTCAGTACTGAAAAGTAGGGACATTTCCTGGATCTCAGTTGGATGATATGATAGAGATATACAGAACCAACCCATAAATGTTAGTCATCTATTTATGTACATAACTACTTATTTATGGCATTTTTAATTTTTGCAACCCGGTAATGAGAATACCACCTAAATGTTGTCACTTATCCTGAAATTTCCCCTAAGAGGGTAGCAGAAATGTTTGGTCCATCTCCTGTTACATCCACATTGGCACTGTTTTTTTCCCTCAGTACCAGAGTTCTCTGGCTACAAAAGGAACAAAGAACATGAATAAATTGAAATGGTTGTTGCTGTTGTAAAGCGTATGTGATTGGATGGCTGTAGAACCCATCCAATGAAGTGCTACCTGCACTGAAGCTCCTCCTTTAACAACCATTTGAATTTATCTATCCTCTCTCTGATCCTAGAGTCCTCAAACAGATGAAAGGGCAGAACACAGTTCTTATATGGAGATAATGGTGGATGCCCACCTATCTGGTATAGGAGGGGTAATCAGAAGAGGCGATTGTATTTGGGTCTAGTTCTTTTTAATGTATGAGGTTGGTCAAAACAAAACAGTGTAAAAATGTTGCTGTTTTTTTATTTGTTGCGTTTCAGTAGTTATTGTCATAGTTATTGCACAATCGTTTATATGGATTTCTGAAAACTGACTATTACAGTCCAATAATCTTTTTTTTTGTTTTTTTTTGTTTTTGTTTAAATTATTTTCACAGTTCCCATTGCCAGATCAGAGAACCTGGGTAAGTGATTTTAAGGTTTTATCACCTACTGTTTATGTTCTGACTGCTTTTAATTAGGTTAATTTATCTACTGTAAGTTATTAGGCACAAATATATAAAAATATTCAAGTGACAAAACTTTAACTTCTATTAGTGTACAATTGTTTTTATCATTTTATCATTATTCCCTTTGTCTCCTCTCAAAGCCCTCCTGTTTTATCCATGTGTGACAATTCTCTCATATAAGGGTGTAATTATGACCCTTCTCATTTTCTGTATGTTAATTATCATTTCTTACAAGCGATAAGAAATTAATTAACAGATTTATTTCTTGAAATTGGTTAGCCAGGACAGAGGCTCAGATAGAAGCCTGTCCTGGTAAATAGTCCTTAGTACAGGGTGTTATAGCGCGGCACAATTTGCGATGTGGAGGAACACGAAGCCTGCAAGGGAGGGATCTGAATATCCCTGTCCTGTTTTGTTCTCCACATAGACTAGAGTCTTCAGTTGGCGAAGGTTAATACATAGTCCCCATATATATATTAACCAATGGATGAAGCAGATCTGATGGGTGGTTCCTGCTGTTTGCCTACTGGAGTTGTTAAAACCTCACACACTTTCCAGGACATGTGTGGCCACAAATATGCTACACATATTACACTGTAACTGCAATTATTTTGCAATGAACCGATTTATAGTTTATTTTGTAACCCTTCTATTACTTTATTAGCAAGTTACAAAATGTAAAAAAAAAGTATTCAAAATCTTCCATTAATAAAAAAGATCAAAAAACTCACATTTCTCATGTTGTAAAAAAAAGTCATAAGCGCTCTTAAAATATTTCAGTGGTTTATTCTGATTTCCTTTGTCAAAAGTTGATTCTAATGGAAAAGTTATATCAATTATATTTTAATCTTAATATCATAGAGGCAATGAATCACTGTTAGTAAGCCAATGACCCTTTTGCTGAACTTTACTGTTTCCAAAACATTGCACTACTCATAATTTACATCATGCATTTCTTTTCTTGATAACACACAACAATAAATACATGTTTTATATTTAAGAAGTAGGACTCGAAACATCATCATTTTAGATTTCTCCTGCCGATAACATATATATAGAACTCAATGTTTCTCATGCAAATTAAAATAATTTAAATTGTTTTTATAAGAACTCTGAGGCTATTATTTCTTTAATTTATCTCGTTTTCTGCCTCAGTTGTGATCGTATATCTACTACCCCCTGAGCATACATTTGAAATGTATTTTAGAAGTGGACAATATTTTATTTTCTCCAAAGCAGAGTAAAGGACCCACGAATATCCATTTCCAGTGGGTTTGTAAATGTTCCAAAGCGGTTTCGGGATGAATACTCCCTGACCAAACTGCAATATTGATCACGATTGGCCGGGAGACATGAAAGCATTGGGTTGTATCTGGAAGAAGAGGTTGTTGCATGTTACACATCCAATCATGTGATGCCCTCTTCAGCCAGGTACGCTGGCAAAAGATATTGTTATTTGGCCTAAGATTTTCATCAGTCTTTAAGTAGACCACTGTTGTGGGAGAAGATGTTTTCTACCCAAGGCACATGAGCCTTTTCCCCAGGATGAAGTCAGCTCAGTGGACACATAAGGCCTCATTTAGAGTCGGACGCAAAGTCCGTTTCAGGCGCATCCTGGACATTTCCACTGATGGGCATGCAGTAAGTGGGAATGTGCAGTAAGCAACAGTTCCGTCTGCTTTTCAGATGCAGTGTACACTTGCGACTGCTTGAGTCTCAATACGAGGGAAAGGGTGGAACACGGAGTTATGTAGGAGTGACCATGAATATTTTAGATACTATGGGCGTCTACCCGCAAAAACTAGCCTAGTCGGATCAAGACGCAGGTGGAACACACTTCAAAAAAGACAGAAAAAGTGCGGCAGGAATTAGGTGGTGCAAGTATTTAGCTAGCTGTGGGAACTGATCGCAGCTTGGTAGGGTATTACGAGTGGCACACAACTGGGGGTTGCAAGCCAATCGTAATACTCTACCAAGCTGTGCCACACTCCCACTTCTGCTCTTTCTTGTACGTCTTAGACGCACATTACGTCCGACTCTAAATTAGGCCCATAGTGACATGGTATGGCCTCCATTATCTCTATGCTTTTTCAGGCAACCAGAAATAAAGTTGATAGAGAATTTAAAACAATTTGGAGTTCCATTGCTGCTCCTTCACATCAGAAGAACAATGGAGAGTGCTCAATGTTGGACTTACTCTACACCAGTGTTGGTTAACCTGTGACACTCCAGGTGAAACTACAAGTCCCAGCATGCTTTGACTTTATATAGCAGCTTATTGCTGGAAGGGTATGCTGGGACTTGTAGTTTCAAAACACCTGGAGTGTCACAGGTCAGCTAACACTGCCCTACATGAATCCAATACCGCAGGGCAGCTGCCTCTTCTGCCTACACTTTTTCTATATATGAAAACTCACTGATTGAGCAATAGAGCAAGGATATAGCAGCAGCCAATAAGACCTACTATTAAACTAGGTACAGAACTAATATAAAATTACTGTGCTCCTATACATAAAACCGACATACACAGGCCTGCCAAAGCATGTAATTTACATAAGTGGTTGATATTGATTGGAATATATTACCCATATAATGGTAACATAACACCCCCAGACTTAAATCGTTTGTTTTAAAGTGCTGATTTAATTTCAATGTAGAAAGCTTTGCAGGAAGTGGTTACAGTTCCTGGGCATAGCTGAGAATGAACTCTTGCAAAGACATCATTGGCAGTCACTTCTAGCTGCTTAATAATAACATAATGTTTCTAAGGGAATGCTGGTTCATTACAGTAATTACAATGTAAGAATGTAATCGCTCTGTGTATATTACATATGCACATGTGCGGTCAGTACTGTGCTGACAAGACTCGTCTGTTCTTATGAACTTCCTTATATGTAATGTTAATAATTGAAAATAAATTTGGCTCTGAAAAGGGCTTGCAGCTATGAATAGATATTACAGTAATAGGCTCTGTGTGCCATTTCCCATGTAAATGGACTATGATTTTAAAATCTCTCAGCGCACAAAAATGTCAAGTGATTTAATACCTCTAGATAATGAAACTGACCGGAATATTAAATGGATAGAAATAAAAAGATATTTATTGTCTTTAGTACGGTACTTATTATTCCTAACTATTATATATGCTATCATAACCTTTGTGCTTTTCTGTCACTGCTAATCAGCCCAAAGGGCAAAGGTCATTTTTCATTCACCAAACCTTTTCTCTGTGTAGTTATCCAAATATCAGATTGATTTGTTACCCAGAACAGACCAACTAGATTAAAAGCTGCAGAATTCAGATTGCATGTGATAAAAAATTGATTTTTAATAAATAAAAAATAGAAGGGTAAAATCCCCTCCCTGAAAATGCTAATTCTTCAGATGCTTGGGTTAGATAATGGCATTGCTCTGTGGGGATGGAATTACCTGCTTTGTGATCACCAGTAGCATTACAAAGCTGCCTGCCCTGTGATCAGTAGGTGTCAAGATCCTTCATGTTGACAAATGTGCTGTCTATAAGCATCTGTGGAGAATGTTTTAGCAGCGGAATGATTATGAATCAAACCTATGTGAGCCTGCAGCCCTCACCGCATCCCTAGCCTTTCGTATTTGTTGCATGACAAGTAAATGCATCTTGACTTCCCTAGGAGATTTTTTTCCTGCTCTGTGTTTGAAAGACACGGAGCAAATTGGGAATGGTATTCTGTACACTGCAATTTGTAACTACCATTAAAAGCTCTAAGCAAGGAACGGGAGGGCAAGTCTGTAGGTCACAGGGAAAAACAAAGGATATAATATAGAAAAACAATACGAAAAAAAGAGGACATGACTTGAAAAAAGTCGATGATCTGCTGGGCTCTGCTATAAGGTCCAGCTACACTATAACAAATAGTAGAACAATTTGATCAGAATGACATTTGACACCAATGTTTTGTCTTATTTTGCTTTTACATTTTTTCACTTTCCTTTCTGCACATTTACACAATGGAATGGGTCCTTTTATTGTCACTGCAGAGGACAATAGCAATTAAGTGTGTGTTAGTTTTTGGGGCAAAAGCTCATGCCTGTCTATATATATATATATATATATATAAATATCATAAAATTAATGAATACACTTTTCCAGATTTTGGTTGAGTCTATTATTTAGAATGCTTGGGATTTAAAAGTTTTCAGAATAAAGGGTTTATTTCCATAATTATTAGTATGATACGTAAATGTATGAAGTTATTTTTAAATGCTACTCCTGTATTTCTAACACATTCACACTGGAATTATCCTCTGTATAAAATGAGCCAGTTCCCTCTACAGTAACTCTAGGAAGCAGCACTTAGTGGTCAAGGAGTCTATTTATGATTTAAGGAAGATTTTCTACCGCTGCGATAGAATATCATCTTTTCGCCCAATTTATGATGAAAGGTTAATCGGGTCACTGAACGATGCTCAGTTCCCCCGCGATACTGGTTGGCAGCGGTAGGAGGAGTCTTACCACTCGCCAGGGTAGGGCAGGGCTCCTCTGTACATGCGTGAGTCATTATATAAAGTCATCTGTTGTTATATGACGTAGAAAAAAACAGAGTTTTTTATTAAATTGTATCATATACAATTAACTGGGAAAGCATTATAATTTTCTGTAAATACAATTCTCAAAAAAGATCCATATCTCCCAACATTTCCAAAAGCAATATCTGGGCACAAGTAAACAAACCACAGGCTTCACTCACACCACACCCAGTCCCTCCAAAAACTCTCCAAATTATTACAAGGTGAATCGGGCAATCCCACCAAACTAAATGCTGTTGGGAAGTATGCCAAAAAATGATTGTTTATACATTGTAGTGCATTAGATAAGTGTAAAGCAACAGGACATCGGAGCTAATGAGTTTGCTCATGGACCCCTTTGACAAATCACAGCTACTGCTTAGAAAGTGATCACACATCTAGGTAGACTCCTCTTGCCTTTAGAAACAAAATATCCCCATAGAGTGCGACTATAATATGACCGCATAAGGCAGCTGTTTCCAGCAGCAAGTTTTGGGGCAGCAAAATGTAGGCTATTAATTTAAAACTGCAATTTTCTTCTTACAAAATTAGTGGCAAGTTACCTTGTTAATATATCCAATAGTATTTAAAAATGGCAATATTTGTCTTTTAAAGTATACACAACACTTGTAGAAATAAATGATAACAAGGCTGCCACAACAAGTACAATCTAAGGCAGCAGGACAGCTAGGCACACTACAGGTAGCCGACAGCAACATTTCAAAGAAGTAAACACTGTCAAGCACACTAATGATCCCTTCCCTTTAAATTCACCAATTAGCCGTGTGTGCTTAAATAAGCAAACAGCAACTGGCTCATGTCTTTTCATTCACTTGTACTTAGCAGCATGTATGGGGTTAACCCAACAGTTTACAGTGAGTTCGTACGGGAATAAAACACATTTTCTAAATCAATTTTTTCAATATGGAATCTATCATTATATAGGATTTTATGAACAAGGCAAAGCAGATGGAATTTTTTTGTCTTGTTAATAGTATTTTGGGATACATCTGTTATTCAACAGACCACCTGTGTGGAAAGAAAATGAGCTGGCACCCGAACAGTTATATAAATGGTTGTTAAACATAAAATATATCTCATCAGAGATACAAAGAAATAAATGCTAACGTACAAGCAAATTTAATTGGGTGTCTGAGTTTCTTTTCAACTTTTTTTTATTGACTTTGGGTTTAAATATATGTTACATTATGTTGTAGAAATGCACACAATGTTTTTATTGTGTGTGCCATAAAGTGCAGATATTTTATCATTACAAAAGGCTTGGTGTTGTGTTTTGGAAGAGTTTTTATATTACTATGGTACAGCTCTACTATTGTGTTATTATACTGCTTTACTATTAGATTAATATATATATTGGATATAGTCACAGATTTAACTTAGTCTTACGATTCCATAAAAAGGGTAAATCTCTATAATTTATTTGAAACCGTATGTGGTTCATTTTAATGGAGAATTCAAGGCAATGATTAAATGCATATTTGATTTTTCTTATGCTAACCATTCAGATATGTATGCTTTACTAGCCATTGCCTGTATTTTCTGTAGGTCCTTTAATGCTTTGTATTTTTTGGTCATTTCATTTCAGATGTCAGCAATAGAAAACATGGCGGAAAAGTTGGAGAGTTTTAATGCCCTTAAACCTGAAGCCAATGAACTTATACAGTCTGTTCCTTCCATGTTCAATTTTCGAACTTCACCAACTGCCCTTCCAGAAAACATTCTTCGAAAAGGCAAAGAACGATATACCTGCAGGTACAGAACTGTGAAAAGATTAAGCTGCTACTGAAGTAAGACATCAGGGGGTAAATGTATCAAGCTGAGAGTTTTCTGGCGGGTTTGAAAAGTGGAGATGTTGCCTATAGCAACCAATCAGATTCTAGCTATCATTTTGTAGAATGTACTAAATAAATGATAGCTAGAATCTGATTGGTTTTTCAAACCCGAAGGAAAAATCTCAGCTTGATACTTTTACCCCCAGGAGACATGGAGACATAGGGTAGAAAATTATATGAATTGATAAAAGATGATTAGCGATGATGAGTATGTGAAAAAAGTTATGGACAGAAAACAATATATGGAGGGAGGAAAGATAAATATCAGAGGACCATTTGTAATGATGATATGAAGGTAAAGTAAAAAAAAATGTAGAGTTAAGGGAAGCAGAGCGGACGAGAAGCTGATATGTAGATTGTCAACATGTACAGAGTGAAGATAGTGCAAGACAATGACATGGAAGGTGTAAGCTAATGATATTGCAAAGTAATATTAGCGAATGTTGTTTTAATTTCGGGAGGCAGGCTGGGTATAGATGCTGAATTGAATGGTTTGTCAGATTAGGAAAATACCAAATTTTGGAGCAGATAGACTGATGTAAGCTGGGTAATGGTGATGATGTATGGAATATAGGTGTGTGTTGGTGTTATTGATGGAGAAATGTTGGGTAGACATATGGATATAGACTGAATGAATAGAGGGACACACATGATAGTTTGATGGATTTAGAGGTAAGGTAATATGAAACATTGGGAAGAGAAGTGGGAATACTTTAGTTAATAGAATATGATGAGCAATGATTACATGATTTGATGATGGTAATTGATGATGCCATAATAATAATAATAATAATCGCTCTTTCACTGTTAATTTCTCTGGAGCCACATCTGCTCCGCTTCCCCTATCAGTTGGAGTACCACAAGGCTCGGTGCTAGGTCCTCTGCTGTTCTCTATCTATACCGCTTCTCTTGGAAATCTAATAAGTTCCTTTGGCTTTCAGTATCATCTCTATGCGGATGATACCCAAATCTATCTATCCTCTCCTGATATCTCGACATCTGTGTTGTCCCGTGTAACTGACTGTCTTTCTGCCATTTCATCTTGGATGTCCTCTCGTCAACTCAAACTTAATCTTTCTAAAACAGAGTTAATAATATTCCCACCCGCCAACAAGAGCATACCTGACATTTCTATCTCTGTTGATAACATGACCATAAATCCCACCCCACAAGCTCGCTGCCTAGGTGTAATCCTTGATTCACGCCTATCCTTTGTTCCCCACATTGACTCTATATCTAAATCATGTTACATACATCTAAAGAACATTTCCAGAATCCGCACATATCTCACACAAGACACTGCTAAAACCTTAATTCATGCACTAATCATCTCCCGCATTGACTATTGCAATTCCCTCCTTACTGGTCTTCCCAAAAACAGACTCAAACCCCTAAAATCTATTTTGCATGCTTCGGCAAGACTGATTTTTCTTGCAAATAGCTATTCCTCTGTTGAATCACTCTGTATGTCTCTACACTGGCTGCCTGTCTTCTACCGAATCCAATATAAAATACTTTTACTAACCTACAAGGCCATCAACAAGGCTGCACCAACATACATCTCCTCTCTTGTCTCAAAATATCTCCCAACTCGGCAACTCCGTTCTGCAAAAGATCTGCGTCTCTCATCCACCCTCATTACATCCTCCCATTCCCGGTTACAGGACTTTTTTCGGGCTGCACCCACTCTATGGAACTCTCTCCCTCGCACAATAAGACTCTCCTCTGTTCTACAAACTTTCAAGCGTTCTCTGAAAACCTACCTATTCAGACAAGCGTATAATATTCCTCAACCACCATCTTAACCTCACTACCTTTAGCCTGTTACACAATTTCACACAAGACAACTACCCCCGGACCAACATTATTGTGTGACAGGATCATTTAGCTTATGAGTCACCTTACCTTTACAGTCTGGCTGGGCCAAGATGCAAAATGTATACTTAACCTCATGTGTCAATCTCCCATTGTCCCATAGATTGTAAGCTTGCGAGCAGGGCCTTCTCACCTCTTTGTCTGTTTTACCCAGTTTGTTTATTAGTTTATTACGTTTGTCCCCAATTGTAAAGCGCTACGGAATATGTTGGCGCTATATAAATAACTGATGATGATGATGATGATGATGATGCCATGATGTGAAGACACACGGACATAGACTGAGAGGACCTGGGAAGATGAAATGTTGGTACAACGTGCTGGAAAGTTTATTTCCACAAGTGAGCACCTATTTCATCACAGGCAACCTAGTAATGTGTTATAGGGAAATGAGAAAGGGATGTAAGTAAAATAACAGGAGGCAGGTGTGAGGAATATGGTGAAGAGCTAATGACGTGAGCAAGTGGTGTGAATACTTCTACAAATGTTTTCTTTGTTATCTATTCCCTCAGGTACTGTGGAAAGATCTTTCCCAGATCTGCAAACTTAACCCGGCATCTGCGGACCCACACAGGCGAACAGCCTTATCGGTATGAAATATTTGATGTTATTGTTCTGTACAGCGGAATATGAAAAAGATAAAAATAATTACATATGTTATTCTTTAAAAACATTCCTGTTGCTCAATGGGATCTTGGATTAACATTTGTAGCTACACTAATACCAAAGAGGATAGGTTAGTTCTCTTGAGCAGATCAGGGGGTCAATGCTAAGATGTATATTACACACATATATGCTTTTCCATTAAAAACAACCATGTTAGATTATTATTTTGTATAAATTATTCATTTATTTTGGGCTGATTCTTCGCTCTGTGGAAGGAGACCATTCATTCTTTAGATTAAATCCGTGTAGTAAATAAAAATATAATGATATGTTCTTGAAGAGCTGGCTTCAATGAATTGGGTGGGATTTCCATGGAGGATTGTCGTTCATTCTTTACCGTAATCTGCTGCAGAGTCTTTCTCTAACACATGTTATTCATTCTAGTCTTACAATGCAAACCACCTTGGGCAATATTTGTTCATTGCAATAACTCACCAAACAGCCGTTTTCTAACAATTGCATTTATCCTAGAATTATATTAGAAGCAGGATACAGAAAAAAGGCGAAACAATTAGGAAGTGTTTATATTTACTGAGGATGTTTGATGCCGTCTGTTCTGATAGTTCTCATGTTGAACAATGCCTCGCTCACACCTGTTTGTTGGCTTTAGATGTAAATACTGTGACCGATCCTTCAGCATCTCTTCCAACCTGCAGCGGCATGTCCGCAACATTCACAACAAAGAAAAGCCCTTTAAATGTCACTTGTGTGATAGATGTTTTGGTCAGCAAACCAACCTGGATAGACACTTAAAGAAGCATGAGAATGGCAACATATCTGGTAAGACATGGTGTTTTGTATGTGAGTATATGGGTGTCATGATTTATGGAAGAAAACCATCATTGTTTCTATGCATCTTGTGGGAACTGACAAAAAAGAAATTCTGAAAAGTGAGCAGTAGTTCATGCAAGTGCACATAAAATACGTTACACACTTCAGCTTGTTAGTCCAACCTCTCAACACGGAAGACCCCGCAATTCATACTTGTGGGAGGTTGTGAGACTGTGTTATTGCGATATTTACTGTAGGATTCTTCTGTTTGTAAAAGCGGTGGTAAACATTATTTAGGCTACAATAATGCAGATAAAACGTACACCGACGTAAAAATTCTGATTAGTATAAAAGCAACAAGCAAGAAATAGAGACTTACCTTATAACAGGCAGACAACATTCCCCATACGCTTCATTCCCAGCACATGTAAATTGCAACTCTATAAAACGTCTATAGTGCGAATGACGTAACTTACAATGGGCAGAGTGAGATTGCCGGTTTTAAGGCGGCAATGGGCGGACCCATTGCCGCTTTAAAACTAGAGATGTTCACTGACCACCGTGTTCTGGTTTTGGTTTTGGTTTGAATCAGCATTAACTTCGTGTTTTGGTTTTGCAAAACCGCCCTTGCGTCTTTTGGTTTACATTTTTTTTTCTAAAATCCCTATTTTATTTTGCTAAAATCCAATATATTTGCTTTTTTCCCCCTATATTATTATTAACCTCAACACTAATTTCAAGTTATTAGCAGTCAATTTTGACCACCTCACAGGTCACAATATTATTTTCTTACTCTTTCAAACAAAGACTGCAGATTTAGAAGACCAAGCCTGCCAAACCTATTATTTCAATTTCAGCAATGACAATTAGCAGTGGAGCAATGGAGCTCTCCTGAATGTCAATGGAGACTTTGAAGAACACTGCTACCCCTCCTCTTTCTTTTCTACCTATGACGCTGCCCAACTGCACTAGAGACTGCCAAGAACTGTGCTACCCCTTCTGTGTCCCTCTGTGGCGCTGGATCACCATGGAGGGCGGTTCTTATAGAATCCAAAGCTCGCAAGATCCGACGATGTAACAATGATGTTTTGCCTCCTTTTCAATTCTGAGGGCGCGCGAAAGTACTGAGCCGGCTCGGCTCAGTACTCGGATCTGCTAAGTTTGGGTGTGTTTGGTTCTCAGGGAACCGAACCGAGCATTTCTATTTAAAACCAGAAATCTCACTCTGTCCATTGTAAGTTACGTCATTCGATAATGGAGACATTTTATAGAGTCGCAATTTACATGTGCAGGGAATGAAGTGTATGGGGAATGTTGTCTGCCTGTTATAGGGTAAGTCTCTATTTCCTCCCTATCTCTTTTATATTAATTGGAATTTTCACATCGTTGTATGTTTTGTCAGCATTATTGTAGCTGGAAAACCGTACCCCACCCTATAGAAAGAGGTCTGTTTACTGACAGTAAAAAATTGAGTTTACACATGGATTTCATATTTTCTACTCATTGACCTTGAAGACCTTTTTCCGACAATAGTGCTTTTCCCACATCTCGGAGTGCCTGAAACAGACCGCAGTCCTTACACTCGCAATGTGTACAATGTGTTCTCACACTGTGTTGCTACTAAGCTTCTCCTTCCCCGCTCCAGGTACGGCTGCATCCTCCCCTCACTCGGAGTCTGAAGGCACAGGGGCTATTTTAGACGACAAAGAGGATTCATATTTCACCGAAATAAGAAATTTCATTGGGAACAGTAGTCATAGCAAGCAGTCACCTTTACACTCAGAAGACAGGTAAGACAATAACCCACACTTCTGCTGCCCAAGCATGCAGCAATTTTCTGAATATTATTGAAATGATCATTAACATTTTTGCAATGTAAATATTATATACTGGAGATTTTGAGCATGTGGCGAAAATAGATTGTTCAGTCATGACTGTTCAATATGTAGCAATACAATTTTTTTTTTGAGTAATGAGGAATGTAAGTGATCATAGCACTGCCTGTTTTTTTGGGTAGATTGCATTGTGTGAGAGTGTTCCTGTCCCGCATACACATAAATTAATTATTATATGATCTCATCAGATACAAATCTCATCAAATCACAAGGAAAAAATCTTTGCATGAGTGGACAACGTATGAATTAAAAATTTAACATGTACTTGTTAAAAGCTGATGTTATTATTCATATGAACAAACCCATAAGGATGTGTACACATAGCCATCTCTCACTATCTGCTTGCATAATTAATGCAAGAAAAATATCTGTATCACATGCAATTCCCCAATGGTGAAATGCATGGCCTGCCGTATTTTTGGCAATAATAATTACATGTTCTTTATCCTAAAAAATACTCCATGGACAGAGCAGAAACAGGAAAATATGCAAAGGATAATAGAATATAGCTTCTATTACAGTAATATATTGTGAATGTGTGAAAATGCTTCAATGATCCTTATTGGTGAAACTTCTCCATGTATTTCATCATTTTGCTTTGCCTTGTGATTGGTGACTTAGATTTAACATCTGGCCACAACATGTCCCTAAACAGGAAGTTAATAAAGAGAGAGGGTCACGGGGTCAGTCAGTGTTTCCTTTTCAGAATTCTGCATTCTGACTGCGCTTGATGGATATTTTATCCCTGGCAAATTACTGAACTCGGAGACGTAATTAGCAAATCTGTTTATTCAATCATAAAGCTTTCCTTTCTGTAGGTCCAGTTCATGAAACATTCATCCATGAGAAATGTGATGTAGCATAAACTAGAACCATTATTTTTCCAGTGCCTCCTACTTATTTTTTTTTCAATTCCTGCTGGTGGTCCAAATGTACCATCATTGTACTCAGATAAAAGATACAAGTGGTCACTGTGTGATTTGAGATTGCCAGTAATGATCCTGTTTTCAGGCCAATGGACTCATTGCTTATTCAGCTTTTCTGTTTTAAATATATAATTTCCTGACTTTTTACATTGATTCCTTTGAGTGTTGACTTTCATGTTTCCTGGTTGGGGTATTTTAGAGGAGAGCTGGTAAGACAAACTAGACCCAGATAAATGATGTCTTAATATAGCGAGGAAGCCTATTGTCTAGGAAGTGTGATACATGATTAGGAGAATTACTGACTCATTTGTAGTGTTATTACCTCTGATTAAGTAAACAGATTATTTCCTGATAAAAGGCCTAATCTTTATGTTTGATAGAAGCTGTTCTGTACTGTGGCTGCATAATAACCTAGAAGTAATCTAAATATTCTGTTTCCAAATTCACTACATAAATATTGTATACAGACTACATTACAATTTTGTTGGCAAAATGTTTACACTAGGGCAAGTTTTTATTTGTAAGCTAGGTACAAAAAATGAATGCTTTTTTTTCAGACAGGGGGAAAAAAGATACAGATGTGTAGTCAAGTAGACAACTGCCTTTAATTATATTGTTTTACGCTAGACCACTTTAGATGATGGTGAAACATCCCTTAGATTCCACTGTAGTCTACAATGAATCAGCACTAAAACCTTATAACTATATGTATAATACTATGTACAATGCTGCTTACCCAGGGGCAGTTTATAATCTTATACTTTTTTATATCATTATATCATCTTTTTTGTATAGTAAGATGAACAAAGCTAAATTATTTATCCAAAATCAATGTTATATAGGTAAGTTGCTACAACTGCTTGATCTACATAGTTCTGTACACATCTACTTATTTGGCTTTCTGCCTTTTTCTTTGATTGCAACTAAGTCAAACATACCCTTTTGTCTGATCTGATTTGTTTATCTAGGGAAGAAAACAAAACGTCATCACCCATATAACTCTTTATGTATTGTTTATAAGAGGACAATGTGATTTGTCTTAATACTGAGGAACTTCTTGTCTCTTTTCAGGATGAATGGCAGTCATGATAAAATTATGCTGACTGGTCAGAATTCAGATATCCTGGATGAAGATGAGATAGAGGATGACGCTATCCTGGATGATGATGATGAAGAGAGTGACATTGCTGGGAAATCAGTGAAGGAACCCAACACAAGTCTGCTTGAAAATGACAACGATTATGAAGAAACAAGTAAAGTTGAATTAAATTGCAAAGTCTCCCCCAGCGGGTTAGTGTACTTTCTCTAATTCCTACATTTTGCTTTATGATGCTGTATGATCACTCCTGTATTGCTCAACCCTGAACTACTTCCTTGTACTACATAGGTATGACGATGAAGATTTTAAGACTGGTCTATCTGCTTTGGACCACATTAGGCACTTCACCGATAGTCTCAAGATGAGAAAAATGGATGAGAGTCAATATAATGATGATGACCTCTCTACTTTCACTGCTTCTCATTTGCCAGAGGACTTAAAACAGCCACTATATAGAAAAAACAAATCCCAGGTAATTTTTTTTATTTTGTCGTGACAAGTGTATCCAAAAATGGTTTAGCAAAAGAATTTACTTCCAAATACATCTTCCTTTCAATTGTAATACAATAGTTTAAAGAGATGTGAGGTGCTGGGGATTTACTCAACCCTTTCCTTTCCCCAACACTAATGCGTTAGTTGGGACCTGTGTTGGAAGGCTTTGTTAATGATGTATGGGCACTAGAGCTGAGAAGGGATCAGATGCATGGGTAGAAGTGACAGCAAGCTCCTGATTGGATGGCTTCGGTACTCATCCTGCAATGATGAAACGTTGGGGGTACAAGGTAGATGTTCCAGTATGGGAGAGGGAGATTATTAATTGAAAACTCCTTTAAAAGGGTTGAAATCCTTTTATTGTATTCCAATGGATTGCAGGATTTCCCTATTCTGCAGATGTTATCTGCATAGAACATAAATTTACACTGTAGAAATACTAGATGTGTTTATTATTATCAATTTCATAGCTTTGCTTGTAAAGGCTTTTTTGTATATCTGTGCATATCATATATTCTTTAGTAAAAAGAAGTCTTAGTTAGCTAATTAAAATATTAGACACCTTTTCAGAGCCGTGTACAGAATTAGGTGTTTTGTGTTTACTTATTGGTGTATTGCTCGGAGCAATTTCTTATTTCGGTTCAAGCATTTTATCCACCTTCTCCTCATGATCATATAAATGATAGTTGCTGATCTTTGTCAACCGAACTAATGATGGCAGGCTTATAACAGTGAACATTGAATTTTTAATTCTTAGTAAAATAAAGTTACTGACGTACTCCATGGAGACTTGGTGAGGAAGGATGAAGTGTAAAAACACACATTAAGGAAACTATATTGCCATATATTGCCAAATATCCATAGCTGTTCTTTATCTTACCTAAATAAGTTAGAAGACAATGCTAGTAATGTGAAGGACATCTAGTTAAAATGCATAAAAGGTCATACCATGCATTAGTGTAACCTTGTTCTCTGTATTTTTTTTTAAGGCCTATGCAATGATGCTCTCTCTGTCTGACCAGGAACCGCTCCATACCACAACCCACAGTTCTTCCAGTATGTGGCACAACATGGCCAGGGCAGCTGCGGAATCCACCGCACTACACTCCATTAGTCATGTATGACATTTTGACGGCACCTCCATGGGACCAAGTCCAACATCTAGCATGGCTCTTCCATACTTGACTGTTTAGGGAAAAAGAACGATTCAGAGAAAAAGACTGAAGAGCAGGATGCCTTATTACCTGCAGGGTCACCTCAAAGTCTGGTGACCTTAAATGGAATAATTTTAAAAAATAAACTATTTATTCTCCTTGTTTTGATTTGCACAGCAAAGGCAGCTGCTGATTTCCTGAGCAAAAAAATAAAGACAGACTATGAAGACTATGGACTTTGGTGGACGAGTCTTCCAGCTCATAATGTGTTATCTTGACACACATACAAGCACTCAATAAAAAAAACTAAAACAAAAAAAAAAACAGAATAATTTTTTATACACACTGATTTACTACAAGTGTGGTAGACAGAGTTGCTCCAATATAGACAATTTCTATAACACAAGCTTCATGTATTTAAACACTTTGAAAGCAAAAGTAGTTATTTACAAATGTACATTATCACTTAATGTAGAAAATAACAGGGAATAATTTGTTCTTTCCTTAATTATGTCTTAATTGTTTTGTGGGGGAAAGAAATTATGTGTATATTGTGAATTTTACAATGTTCAGTAAGAGAGCTTAAGTCATTAAAGGTCCTTTTTAATCGCCGATACCACTAATATATCTTACAGTTAATTCTTTGCCAAATCAATGTGTTGACATTTTAATTTTAGACAATCATGTCAGTGTTTTGACTTTTTTTTACCCATATAATTGTATTTATTTCTTTTTTATTGTCAACTTACGATAGCACTGTTACACTTCTTATGTTGTCAGAGGCACTCACACATTTCAGTTGTGTCTGGAAACAGATTTATGTATGTGTGTGCTGATTGTGTTGATCTTTCTAGCACACCCTTTCTTCTACGATGAAAATAGATGCAATTTGCATTTTTCTTTTTGTCATTCAATTTTTGTTCTCTTGTACAAAATTGTTTTTTTTAATTTCTTTCATGAATGCATGATTCTTCTGATTAAAATTGTACCCGTTATTTTATGCTGTTTGTCTGCAAGCTTGTGTCTTGTTATGTTCTTGTTAAATCTGTTTGTAAAATGAAGTGTTTCAATCCTGTTTAAAAGCAAGAGTGTATTTTGTTTTTTGTTTGTTTTGTTTTATTTTTCCATTTTTGAGGGACCAGATTCTTTTGCATATTTTTTTTTCCATAATCTCATTTTGAAATAATTGAGGTACTTTCTTTAATTGTTTTGTATAATTGTAATTGTTACACATTCGAGTACATTATTTTGGGAGGAGTAAGTACATGAAAATAAAGAACTACATTGTTGGAGGTCAGTGTTAATTCAATTGGGTCTGTGTATAAGAAATATTTATTAATTTATTAATGGAATAATGATTTTATTGACAGACGGATATTATCATTTTAATTTACATTACATTTATTGGTATAAGAAGATATAATTAGTTCAGTTCAAAGTGTTGATATTTGTCACTTGACATCTTGGAAGGGGTTGGCTACATATAAAATATTTTTGTTTTCTCTAATGAATATTCCCATAACTAGACATAAATGTTTATAGTATACATAATTTATCATTCCAAATGTCTACAACTGATTTCAGAGCTGACACTTCACAACGTTTCCTCTTCAAACTTAATCTAAAGTACTGACAAACATCTCTCTTCATTCACTAAACATTTATTTAGTTCAAATTCATGTTAGTAGAAGCTCTGTTAAGACAAGAATTAGGTTGCATCACACATGCAACAAAAAATGAAAAAGCATTGAGACAGCTACCAGGTGCACAATATTCAGAAAAGGTCATTTTTCTTTACCTCTACACAACATAAACAGCTAAAGAAGTGATATTGTGAAACCTTAATAATACGTATATATTTACAAATGACAGTGTAAGGCAAAATAATGCATTTAAGTACACATGTTCAGGGCTCTAATTAGGGATTTTGTTCTCCAGTGCAGCTAAACCTTCAACATCTTCTTCCCCCAACCCTGGATTGTGCCACCACTTACCCTCTATTATCAGAGGAACCCTGAGAAGATTTTCCTGTGGATTCTCAGCTGTTGTGTGAAATGTTGTATGCTGACTGGGGGCTGATTTCATGAGCCAATAGAAAACTACAATCTCTATGTTATAGGTCTGACTAGTGACCTGCCCCAATTTTGCCACTATCTAATGAGCCAATAAAGCCCTCACCTCTAATTCGGTCTTCACATTTCTAGAGCAGATGGTGCTGAAACCAAGCCACCCTCCCTCTCAATGTTTTAGGCCCTGTGTGTTCACCCTACCTGCTCCCTCTATAATGCTCTACTGCTGGATACCCAAAGCAGGCCTAGGCACAGGAAATTTTCACCCTCTACCTTACCTCTTGCGCCATAGGTAAATCTCCATCCAAAATCAAATGGACTTACATTGATATGACCAAAATATGGTGGTAATGGAGCAGAGTTGATGCACTTTATTTATGCTTCTCATATGTGTGTATTTCCACTTCGATGTGATTTAGGTTAAAAATCCACTGTGTGTATCAATCTAGTGAATCCATACAACATACATTCAAAATTACTTAATGACATCATGAATTAGTAGCAATGACGTAATTTCCTGCACATTGTGCAAGCTCTACAATCATGCACACTGCAAAGTTAGACCTATACATGTCAGATGGACACACTCATAATAGATTCCCATGTCCTTCCTGCATTGCATGCAAATAAAGTGCTGTTTCACACAGGACAGCCTAACATGCCCATTGTAGACTCTATCATTGAACAGCTGCAATTGTGGCCACCTTGACCACAGTACATAGTATATTAGTCACACTCAGAGTCACTGTCATTTAAAAGGTACAATGATGTCAAACATTGGCAACCATGGTAATAGTACATGCATTTGTGCTGTCCTTAAAAGAACATCTTACGCTACACCTAAAAAAGAGACCATAATTATATCTACATATTCAATTTTTATATAATCTCATTGTCATTTATGATGTGCACCCAATTCATACTGTGAAAATCCTTGGTTTTTTACACATTCACCTATATGGTCCATGGTGGCCTAGTGGTTAGCACTTCTGCCTCACAGCACTGGGGTCATGAGTTCAATTCCTGACCATGGCCTTATCTGTGTGGAGTTTGTATGTTCTCCCCATGTTTGCGTGGGTTTCCTCTGGGTGCTCTGATTTCCTCCCACACTTCAAAAACCTACTAGTAGATTAATTGGCTGCTATCAAATTGACCCTAGTCTCTCTTGGTCTGTCTGTGTGTGTGTCTGTCTGTGTATGTATGCTAGAAAGTTTAGACTGTAGGCTTCAATGGGGTTGATGTGAGTTCTCTGTACAGGGCTGCGGAATTAGTGGCGCTATATAAATAGCTGCTGCTGCTACTGATGGTCCATCCAGTGCTATTCTTAGGAGCTACCTCCCTGCTTGCTTAATAAAACACCTATGCTGTCTGTGATCACCTCTCACAGACACACTCTTCTGGTTACTGATGCTTGCAGTATGACACAGTTTCACAATCATAATGTATGTCTCTCACTTTGTCACAGATCCAAAGGAACTAAGAATGGTGATGCAGGGAATGCACACATCTTAGAGCGAGGTTCTACCTTGACAATGAACAGTTCTATGTTGAAACCATGCCTTGTAAAGCAGCAATCCCACATAAAATATGTTTCTGATTTTCCTTAGCTATCCTCCTACAAATCATTATCTGAATTTAAAACATTTCTCTGGTAGAAAAGAAAATAGCTGCCATACTCAAAACCAGTCAGACACAGGCTCACACAGTCTCAGCATGTCATGTGATGATATGGGGTGAAGAAGGATGTCACAGTGCAAACAGAGCTCAGAGGGGCATTTCAAAGCCTCTCTGCTCACCACATCATGTGACTGTGGTTTCCATGGTAGTCCAGGGAAAATGGTAAACACCAACATTGTTATTATAACCTGACAGTGATTTAGATTAAAAATCATATCTGATTTTTCCATGTGGTTGCTCTTTAATCAATACCCCTTTTTCCCTAGGAGGGATCTCCACTATAAGTAACGCATAAGGGGTGCCCTTAACAAGCATTTAGGAGGAGGTCTCTGGCACACTGGATATGTACTGCCGTGATGTACTCCTGACTAAAAGAACCTCCTCACTACACATTATTCTAACTATAAAGTATGGAACATGCTGTATTTTTTCCTTATCACTGCGTAATTAAGTGCCTGGTCACAATGGGAACACCTCCACTTGCTTTGACAGTACAGTGAGAGCACTCTTTTGTATTCCAGAAACTCTGTTTTTTTAATTACTAACTGGAAGACTGTTTTAGACAACTCTTGTCTCAGCTGTATTGCTTGATTCTCCTTTCCTATCAACTCCGCTCAATGAGAATGCAAATAAATCTTCCATGTGGTAGATTTCAGAAAAATCTGTTCTGGTCATGGTTTCAAATTACCACACATGACCACAAATTTCTGGTTGGTTTGTGCTCCAAATCGCCATAATTATTACAGGGCGGTTTGAGGCTGGAATGCTAAAGCTCCAGTGGTTTTGTCACACGAAATGATACAGATCCTCACAGGCATATATGCCTTTACTGTCCTTGGTATATGTTATACCTCCTCTTCCTTCCTTCCATTCCTCTTCTTCAGTCACAAGGAGGTACATATGTCAGATTCGCTCTTTGGGCGCATGTGCAATGTAATTTTGCTTATTTTAATTGTTTATTTTATATATATATATATATATATATATATATATATATATATATATAACAGCAGGGGACTGATACCTGGGGCTGTTTCCCCTTGCCGTTTGGGAGGTACTCCCCTCCTGGTGACTTAGTAGCAGTCTTATTCTGCTGCTGCATTAGAATTTTGAATTTAAATAGACCCGATACCTTACTACACTCTTGTGCCAGGAATACTGATTAATTGCTACAACAGCATCCTGCCCCAGGAGAATGAATCACTGGATTGTACGTCACATACATTCTTGTTCTTGGAGGTAGGGGATGTTGTGTCATATTTTTATTTGTTTCTTTTTACTTTTTTTTTTTTTTTTTAAAGAACAATATAATTTTTTATTGAATAAAAAGTTTGGGTATATTAAATGACAAACTGAGAAATATGTTATGAACTTTTGCTTTTTAATGTAGAGAAGCATATACATTGTTACTTTCTTTTTCCTATGTTAATAGTGACTACCTCTCAGAAGTTTCCGAAATTACACATGTGCAGAACTTCACACTGCATTCGCTAATGGTAATGCGCTACTTTTGATTATGACTACAGTATGTCATGCAGTCTAAGGGAAGTTATAATATAAAAATGTGTCAGGTTGAGCTTATAGTTAAAAGTGAGGCATTTTCTGCACTTTAATTACTGTTTGTGACCTCTTCCAATCACATTTCCTGTCATAATCAAAAACTCATTTAAGTCAATGGGGCTCTATGCAGTGTCCTGAAAGGTTTGTATATATGTTTGTGAAGTTTCCTAGTATCTCTTTCATGTAAAGCAGCTTGTGTTTTAGGCTGCAGGTTCTTTAATATCAAAAGGAAGCCTCTCTTCTAGTACCACCCATCAATCCACGGATAGGTGATTAATTATATTTTTCAGCTCTGCTACTTCAATGAATAACCTCCTCTGTATTCCATGTATTCCGTGAATATGCTAAGTGCGTCATCTGCAAAGATAACCAAACTCGGGACTGAATTTCTCTAAACGTTAATTTCCATGTTACCCATTTGTCTACGCTCTGTCTCTAATATTTCACTTAGCATCACATTTTATTTTGCAATCCTTAAAATGCATCCACCCTCAACCCGCAGTGATTCTAGACAACGCTGGTTCTATGTGACCTCACCTGTCAATAAAGTCCACAGGAAGCTTGTGCAAGGTTGCTGGAATCTGCAGCATATTGATATTTTAATTAATATCCCATTATATTCTAATATATTCTCTTGTCTTCCCTTTTTGGTTATGATACACATCTACATTCAGGTCGACTGATTATCTCTAAATTTTGTTGATTCTGTATATAGAAAGATATTTCAGTGTATCACATGTGTTTCTGTTCTTAGCTGTAGTTGTATTTAAACCAATATTAGGTATCTTGTTGACCCAAACTGGTCTATGAAACATCTTGGCCAGTGGCCTAGTGCTTTTATATGAACACAGAACTAATATCTTTATATGTCACAGCAGACGGTTCCTTATCTTATATAGAGAAAACGCAAGTATATATATATATATATATATATATCTATAATATAAATGTCTAGTGGCGTGTGTTAGTCTGTCTGTGTGTGTGTGGAAAATATAAAACCAAGCTGCAGCGCCACCTGCTGGGCGGAGTTATACACTGACCTACTAAATTCTTAGTGTGTGTGGAAAAAAAAATTCAGAAAGGGCTGAAATTTGGTATACTAAGATGTTTTTAATTTGTTAATTTAATTTGTTAATTGTTAAAAGTGTTTCTAAAGATTTAAAAAAAATATATATATATTTCTTGAAGGAGAAGTGACAGTTGGGAGTGGTTGGTGGTTGCCGGGGGTGACAGTGGGGAGTGGTTGGTGGTTGAGGCCTGGGCTATGGCCCAAATGCATGACAAGAACCTTTTTAACACCTTAAGTAGCTTGATTTGACTAAAATGCATGAGTATCATGCACGGGTTAACTTGTATGTATATATATATATATATATATATATATATATATATATATATATATACTAATGTAAACAATAACAGTGAATTTTGAATTTAGAAAAACTTGTGTAGGAAATATTGCACCCCTCTTATATGGTAATAAGGGTATTGGAAGTCACCCCCATTGCCAAATATATAACAATTTACTTCCATATTTATCATATCATTATCATGATATGCAGTCCATCTTTAATTCAGAATTTACAAGGAATTAAAAAAAACAAAAAATGCTTTTTATAGAATTTACTTGTGAATAAAACAAGGCTACTTCGATGTCTCAAGCTTACAGTGACTCACATGAACATGTAGGAGCATACAATGAGATGTTGGAGAATACCCACAATTACCATATAATAATTATTCATGCTTATCAGGGTTTATTATGAAGTCTGTTATGAATAAATATTTTGAAAGGATTTCTGGCAAGTTGGCTATATATTATTAAGTGTGATCATCTATATTTATTTTATAAAGAAGTAAGTCTTGTGTCTTTGTTAATTCTACAAACCATATAACTGAAGATTCATAATTCTGGAATTTATGTATAATATGTTCATTTATATTTATACATACATACTTGTATGAGATTAAACCAGTCACTTATACTAGGTGATATAGAAGATATCTAATGTCTGGGGATAAGTGATTTGGTGGTATGCTTTTCTTATATGAGGAGATTGAAAAATATAGAAAAACTGGTTTGAAACGAAGACAAGTTTTTAACCTCTTTAAAATAATTGACAGATTCAAGATCATATTACTTATGAAGGTGCTAGAATGTGTCCCTTCCAATAAACCAATTTTTTTGAACATTCATTGATTAGAATTTCTATATTAGGAATCTTTGTCAGAAAACACTAAAAGCTAAAAATTGAGAAGCCTCCAATCATTTTGGATGAGAACAATCAAAACTATATTAATGTCTTGGAATGCTTGCTACATGAAAACGCACAAGATTCTTGTTCAGAAAATAGCGGTTTATTCCCTCACAGTCTGTAAGACTACAATTAGAGAAATTTAAAATACTTTGTGATAAAGAAAATAGATATAAGAAATCCCTAATAATAATTTAGCAATATTTGAACAAAAAGCTCTCAAATAAATAAGACTGTAGACATATAACTGTAGACCATTCTATTATCATCATGATCATCATCATTTATTTATATAGCGCCACTAATTCTGCAGCGCTGTACAGAGAACTCACTCACATCAGTCCCTGCCCCATTGGGGCTTACAGTCTAAATTTCCTAACATACACACACAAAGACAGACAGACACACACACAGATACACAGACTAGGGTCAATTTGTTAGCAGCAAATTAACCTACCAGTATGTTTTTGGAGTGTGGGAGGAAACCGGAGCACCCGGAGGAAACCTCACGCAAACATAGGGAGAACATACAAACTCCACACAGATAAGGCCATGGTTGGGAATTAAACTCATGACCCCAGTGCTGTAAGGCAGAAGTGCTAACCACTAAGCCACCGTGCTGCCCAAATAAAATCTGCTGACAAGAGAGATGGCCTAGCAATACACGATATAGATGTTTATCTTTCTGAAGCCTACCATAAACTGTCGGATAAAAAAAATATAATTTTATCCCAAGACCCCACATTTCTTATCAAAGAGAACATAGGGCACTTTTGGATACAGCATCCTATTTCACCTCCCTATTACCACCTCCTCAAAATACATAAATCGCTCATTAACTCACCTTGGCATCCAATTTTGCCTAGTGTTAGGCCTTTAAGTTTTAACCTCTCATTTTATGTAGAATATTTTCTCCAGACTGATGCTGTTTCTCTGAGGTTGCACATTTGTGACACTAACCACTTTTTAAGAATGATTTAAAACATCAAGTGGTAATAACTATATGTTTATAACATGTGATGCACAATCCCTTTACACCAATATCCTCATACCAAGGATATCTTGATAGAGATTATCCAACCTCAGGGGAACAGAATTAAATTATTTTGACATCTATCATTTTATCACACAATTATTTTCTTTTCAATAATGTATACTCTTTGTGAATTCATGGTACAGCAATGGGGACCAGGTTTGTCTCCAGTTTCCCCAATCTCCATATTAGACAGTTGGAGCAAATCTACATCTGGGATGGCTTGTTCAGTGCAAACCTGGTCCTCTGCAGAAGTTTTATATAAAAAATACCCCAGCATATTGATAGCAAATCATTTAATTCCAGATGTAATAATTCAGCCAATACAATAAAAACATAATTAAACAGAGCCATGACATTCCTTTTCTACACCCAGTATTAAAACCTAGTTTAGATTCTCAACCAAATATATATATAATTTTTTTAAAAAGCAAAGAAGGTAAGCAAGATGAAACAGCTTGGGATCCCTGAATATGATATAATTGGACGACTTAAACCAAGCGGCTTCTGCTTTTATGGTGGACACCTAAGTCATGGAAATTACAACAAGAGTGTATCTCATTTTCTCTTCTGGAGGGATGTTTCAAGTGAAGTGTATCAAGCAGATGGTGAGACATTCTATTCTGGATTGAGCCTAATTGGACAGTCTCTTTGAGTTCAGTATACATATGTCACACCCAAATTAATTGTTTATTTCCTTAAAAACTGATTAGAGACTTACATTGTTTCCATCTGACTGAGCCACCTTTATTTATTCACTTGCCACAGTATTTTAATCAACATCTGTACTTTCACCAACTATTTGCTTTTGTAACAAGGTTTTTTCACTGCTGTGTTTGTCTTTTATACTATATTATTATTTAAATATCAATAAATTGCATATATTGGTGTTCAATTTGAGTTTAGAGAATATTCTGCCCAGATCAAGATCCCACTTCCTAATAAATGGTAGGGAGAATCTGGGTGATTGGAAAGTAGAGGCCGATGTATTTGTGAAACCACACGAGAATTTGCATTTTCTGTAATGCATAATATTTGAAAAGGGTTGCATTCTTAGTTACCTCTGGGCTTAAAATAAAATTACATTTTTAATAAATTGTGGGCAGCATGGATAGCACTTCTGCCTCACAGTAATTCCTGAACAGGGTCTTATGTGTGTGGAGTTTGTATGTTCTCCCTGTGTGTGCGTGGGTTTCCTCCGGCTGCCCAGCTTTCCTTCCACACTCCAAATACATACTAGTAGGTTAATTGGCTGCTGACAAAATTAACTCTAGTCTTTGTGTGTGAATGTTATGGACTGTAATCTCCATTGGGACAGGCATTGATGTGAATGACAAATATTCTTTGTACAGCGCTGCGGAATGGGTGGCGCTATATAAATAAATGGTGATGATTATGATGATATAGTGGTGTAGAGGTGTTTGTATTTGGGCAATGGTGGAGTAATGCTCCATGCATGGTGTTTATTAAGAAAAATTTAAACTAAACATTCTGTCTATCTATCTTTCTATCTATCTATTTATCTATCTATCTATCTATCTAGGAGAGAGAGAGATAATATTTAATAAAATACTAACGTGACTAACATATTTCTTCCAACAGAAAGCCACCATCACCACCACCGACAGGAGGAGAAAGAGGAGACCAGGAAGGAGCCAGAGGCCCCTTTAGGAATGCCTAGAGCACATGAGAGAGCCCCTGGAGGACACGCAGGAGTCCTGGCAGAAGGAGCGAAGGGGCCCATTTAAGTATCTTGATTTAATAATCTAGTACTATATTTAATGGGGGGGGGGGGTGTTTCAGCATAAAAGTATACGCCTCAGAATTCATTTGTTTGCTAAACCTATATTTACCTAGGTCTAGGTAAAGAGTGCTATTATACAGGTGTAAGGCATAATGGGCCTAATAAGTGTTTGTCTGTAAGTAAAGCAACCCCCACTATACAACTGCGTGTGCCTCCAAAATGCAGTCCTCTGGCTAGTACTGTATACTAGAGATGCTCGGGCTTGGTTTTCCGAAAACCGAGCCCAATTAAAACATCGCAGATCCAAGTACCGAGCCAAGCTGGCTCGGTACTTTCCCGCTTCCTTGGATCTGAATCGAGACAAAACATCATCTTTGCGTCGTGGGATCTCACGGGTTTTGGATTTCATAAGTACCTCCCTCCCCAGGAGATCCAGCGCCATTGGTCACACAGAAACAAGGGTGGCAGTGTTTTTGTCACTCTCCATTCTCTAGTGCCATTGCTCAGTGCCATTGGTCACATAGAAACAGGGGTAGCAGTGTTCTTGTCACTCTCCAGTCTCCAGTGACAATGCTCAGTTTCATTGGTCACACAGAAACAGGAGGGGTAGCAATGTTCTTGTCACTTGACAATAATTGACTGAAAATGACTGGAAATTAATTTTATTGAGGTTAATAATAATGTAGGTACAAAAGAAGAGTCTAATTGCGTGATTTTAGCATTTTTTTGAATATTTTTAAAGACAATACAGATCCAAAACAAAAACAAAAACAGGTGAAGGCGGTTTTGTGAAAACCAAAACCAAAACACAAAGTTAATACAGATTCAAAATCAAAACCAAAACACGGGGATGAGTGAACATCTCTACTGTATACACTCCTAGATTAATCTTTCAGAGAATTTTTATTAATGTACCACCTCTTAACTCTGCAGAGCTAGAAACAAGAGGGTCCAAATTACACCCATAGAGCAAAGATATGTTTATAACATGTAATAAGGCTGTGATGTTAAACTGTAGTCTTTTAGTTGTCATTCAGGTGCAAAGAACCCCCCCCCCCCCCTCCTGCACATTGTTCTACAAAAAGCAATTTATAAATATTTAGAAATGGAAAAAACAAAGATATTTATACATTTCTGTTTCAATTGTTACATTTCTTTATCTTTTTATAAAATAGTATGTTCTTTGAAAAAACTTTTGTGTTTGTTGTTATTTTTCTAAGCAATTGTGTAATGATGAGACAAATTTGGTAGTAAAGTATGTTGTAAAGGGCTTATTGTTATCATGGAATAGTGCTGGGTGATGAGGTAATGCAGTGATAAATAGGATTTAATTGTCAGGAAACATCAGTGTTTAGGAGTAATAAGTAATAATTAGGGTAATTGCACGTATGTAGTGAAAAAGGTGCATTTGCTCCAAAATCACTTAGACGTACAAATTATTTTTACGTGTAAATTTATGTCACATTAGAATGTATTACTCAGATGCGCTATTGATGTTTTGTGGCACAGTTCAAGGCTAAAGCTGGGTACGCACTACAGAATTTTCCACCAACTTTTTATGCTGATCGATTTTACATGCGATCGATGGTCCGATCACTCGGTCCATGGACTGCATACACACTAGCCTTGTATAGGCCGATAAAGGGAAGAGCGGACGTCCCTTTAGCGACTTTTACAGCCATGTTGTCATGAGCAATGACTGTAATTTCGTACTCACTGTTGTGGATCGGTCGGAAGTTTATACACACTACACAGAGGAAACGAGATTGGAACGAAAATATTAAACGGTACGACCAACCAAATGAGGCGACAATCGTCCATTTGGGCAGACTTTCGACCATCGTGTCACTAGACACACTGACCCGACTTTTGAACGAGCGGTCGTATGTCGGCTGATTGAGCCGATTATTGGACTAAAACCGTGTAGTGTGTACCCAGCTTTAGTATTTTGTTAAGTAGCTTGTTTAAGACAAGATAGTAAAACCATACTCAAGTGCCATTAGGTTATCAGGCCACTCCCTATTTGAATGTTCCACCGAACCCAATTTGGACAAAATTACAAAGTAATAAATGGGGAACATAGACGATGCCAGTCTATTAGCTCTTCATAAAAGTCTTGAAAATGGGAAGGTTCTTTCAGAAGTATTACAATAGTGCTATTGGATCTTCTGAGGAATGTTGGAGCATTCTTCTATATCTCTTCTGATTAACAATCAAAGAGATAAAATATATTATAGTATTGTCGATAGAAGATACTTTATATATAGTGTAGTAAAGTTTTCACCAGAAGGATGTTTATCACCGTGATTTGTGACACAAATGGTTTTTAAATTCACACTGTGTGTCTGGATTTGTGTGCCACCAACAGCCTTTTGTGTATGAACTTACTAGACTTAAGAGGCCTGATTCAGTATGGAAAGGGAAAAAAAAAAAAGAGTAACTTTGCACCTTGGCAAAACCATGCTGCATTGGAGGGGGAGGCAAATTTAAAATGTGATGGCAGATTTATAGTTGGAGTAGGGTATGTCCTAATTCAACTTTAAATTTCAGTGTACAAATAAAGCTATAAAGTACTTGTGTGCTACATGAAAAACAGCCAGAATTTATCTTATGTGCAAAATAATAAACTAATTTGTACCCCTGCATTGTAACATGGTTTTGTCAAGGAGAAAATGTACTCATTTCTTGCCTTACTTTCCTTAATGAACCAGGCCCAAGATGTGTTGGCACTTATTTCTCTAGGGTCTTCTCTGATAGGAAACCCAGCTCTCTCATATTAGATTTATATAAAATGAGGAAAGAAACGCTGCATAATGTATTACCATTTATTGAGTATAAAAATGAAATAAGAACACTTTCATAAATTAATAAAAAACATCACATCACAAGTGGCACATCAGTGTTACAAGTAAAATGCAGACAAAGACCCGGATACAGTGCTGCAATTTATTGTAGGATCAGTTGGTAGAAGGAGCAAACAATCCCCATCCAATGCATTTTTCAAGCCTTGAAAGGACTTGCTGAGAAGTTGTGCACTTAGCTTATAATTCCCAATTCATGGGAGAAGTTATGGAGATAGCAGATGATGTCTTCAGGGGTATCTCCACAGCTTCAGGACTCTATATGCACAATCAAATGCTACAGTGTTGTTTGAGTCACTTCTTTAGGGACCTTTTTGATCCGTATATTTGATCTTCATCACTCATTGTATAAATCTTCAATTTGTTTTGGTATTTTTACTTGGTCTGGGAAGGGGGCTGTAAATGTCCTGGCTGGCCACAGATAATGCGTGTTTCTTCTAATGAGAATTCAACTAGCAGACATCAAGACTCCCAGATCATAGATCTTCATTAGAAAACATGACTAGGGGAAATTCAAATAATAGCGGCGTTCCACTGGAGGCTTTTGCGTTGTTTTCTGGCTTATTATTATCATAGACTTCACATCGCACAAGGCTTCCGTGGCACTTATCAGTGGATAAATCCCCCTCCCTGACAGAGCGTTTGTATCATCTTGCTTGGTTTTAATGAAGCTATCTCCTCAAGGACCATTACTCTGTTTCCAATTGGAACCACCTCTGTGTGTATAGCACTTATTTCCTTCCTCATAAGTTTGGAGGCGACATTCATATAGCTTCTAGTGGTGAAGTGTTCTTAATGACTGTTCCTCACCTGAGTCACATTTGTCTTCTTAAGTGTCTTAGGCTGACTCTGGGATGTACCTCTGGTACCTTCTTGTGACCCTCCCCTCCCATCCCCTGAGTGTTGATACTGGTCTGCGCCATTGCCATGCGTTTCAGCTACGCTGTCCGAACTCGCTAAATAGTCCATCTAGAAAATGTATTTATGAACCATAAAACACTCAATGTTGTGTGTTAGTTTTATCCATCCACCCTCATTACAATTTACCGTGCAGCAGAGATATTGATTTTATTCCCCATTTTCCAGGCCATACTGTTTGTCACTTTTTAGGGCATCCTTCTACAAATAATTTGCCTTTTCATGCTAGCTGCAATCTTTTATTTCTTGTGGAGCAGAATTGTCCATGATTGATGGTCATTTTTAGTTACTAGTAGTATACATTAATGTTACCATGGGACCATGAAGGATTGCAGTGATTTGGAGTGGGGATATTGCAGCAAAAGCAATGAGCTTTGGCGACTGTAAACATGAGCCAAAACTGTGAGGTTGGCTCATTTTCAGCACACACAGCGAAACGCGTGTCGGCATCTTGCTGGATGCTCCTGTTGCTCTATTAATTTCTAAGGGATTTCCTACAATTGACATATTGCTCTATTAAATCCAAAGTTAGTGGAGGATATGATAGGTAGTTAGCAAGCCATCTCCCATATATTCACAGACAGATATTACCTGCTGTAACAGAAGACTAGTGAGAGAATCTGTACTTGCTAATTCCACATATTAGCCCACTAACCATACACCAGACGTGGTTCTGCCCTATTCACTTTTAATCTGACAAAAAACCTTACCTCAGGTTTATAACACTACTTTTTTACATTGCCTTAGGCAGCTGTGCATTTTAGGGGTTAGCAAATGGTTGTGGTCAGGTACTGTAAGTACTTTTCACTGCAAAATGCTGTAAAGCGGATTAATACGTTTTCCCTGAATTTTTCAGCTGTAAATAAATATACCACTCAATAGCTTATGAAATGTGTGGCTAATGATGATAAAAACTTAGAATAAGCTCTATGTTAAATAATGCGTTTTACTTATAATTCTTTCCAATACAGAAAATCTCTGCTAATCTGATTTACATTTTTATAAAAAAAAAAAGTGATACAGTTAACATTCTAAAGATCCTAAAATAAATAGGAAAAAATGCAACATTTACTGAGAACCAGAGGAAATAAAAACAAGATGGTTATCAAGTTGTTTAAAAAAAACATGTTGAAATATTGAAATAGGGAAATAATTATAGCAAGGCATATTTCATACCTGTGGTTCATTTATTTCACAAATCATAAGAGCACAGAAAAAATATTGCTCTTCATATATGTGACCAAATAAAACTATATAAGTTGAACGCACATTTTTTTTTTTCATAATATAAATAGATAAGTTAAGTTCTCCATTCCACTAATTGGGCTGTGGCATGCAATATAATGGGATCATTAAGCCAAACAGCCCCTCATAAAGACTGTGATGTTTAGTGCAAGATAAAGAGAAGCTTGTTCTCGCTTTCTCCTTAGCTCACTTTAAAAGGCTTTTTTTTTCTGCTGAAAATGTAGAGAACGTACATAGAGGATTTTAAACAGCTTGACTTTTTATTTGTTTGGAAACTGCAAGTTGTATATTTTTATTTAACAAATTCGGCTTATTACTGCAAGGAAACTTGATTCACAATTGCTTAACTAAGGTAATTTTCCATTTGGGAATTGATTTATTTATTTTGTGGGGACTTTAAAAAGCCAAAGCATCAACTGATACAGAACACAGAAGCCTATTTATCAAATTTGTTGAGCAATAATATTGTAATAAGCCAGGTCCTACCCTGTCTTGTTGAAGTATTGCCCCAGAAGAAAGGTAGAAGCAAGATCTTGAAAGCTGTTTGCCCTGAAGGCAGTCTGGGATTGCAGACCCCTTTTTTATTTTTCATACTATTAAATCTACCTGCATTATCGGTTGCCAACTTTTAATTAACTACTCTACTGCCAGAAGGCTAAAAACAGGAGAGCATGGGATTGGTTTTACAAGGTTTAAAATGATACATACAAACAGACCCATGAAAATTCATCACGCACCAGCATAGAAGACTTTTTTTTTTTCCAATCTTTTGTCCAGTAGTTTTAATTGTTTTATTTTGAGAATAATTTAGGATGTGTGTTTCAAATAGTTTGGGATATATATTTCCATAAAGCTTGAACTGTAATATTGCGCCATAGCCAAGAGCACTCTCAAGGTTCACTTGTTTAAGCTGATATCGTGCACACAACTAGCCTACAGTGGCAATGACCACTAGCCGCTCATCCACCAAGGGTAGCTTACCAGTGTTTATGGGTGGCTACTGTAGACAGGACTTGCAGATTCAAGAACTACTAGTGTCACATCTACTTAAAATATATTTAACATAATTATAAATATATATATATATATATATATATATATATATATGTGAGATCACACCATTTTTATAATCTTATTACTCTGTATAAATTTGTACATATTGTATGTTCTAACTTTACACCTTTGTATAACTTTGTACATATTATATGTTTTAATTGGATGTTTATAACATTTGCAATTATTGTAAAAATTATACTGACACTGTTTAATATGTGCTTGCTGCTCCGTGATGTGAGCATAGATGTTCCACCTGAGCAGAGATGTTCCACCTGTGAATCAATTAGTAAATACTTATAAATAGCCAAACCTTTTGTAGAGAGATCCACACCTCCTGACGAAGTCCTCAAGGATGAAACGCGTAGAGGTGATTGTGGAATATCTGTGAGGATCACACTGATATGATATCCCCACTTGGATGCTAGATACCTACTGATTTATGCCTGAAAACTTTTCAGTTCTGGTACGTGCAATTTTAATGTTTTGGAAATAAACATTTTACTTGGATTTTACACCATGGAAGCGCACCTGTCTTTTTGATGTTATAGCTGTGTTACTGTTTCCCCGGGGAGATCGGGTGTTTGAAGGGAATGATGCGCAGAGTACGGTCTGCTGGTGTTTAAAGTATCGTGGACTTATACAACGATTAAGAATTAGCACTACCAAATACTGAACTTTTAACTTTCGTGCGCACCGTTTCTGTATCTAATATATATATATATATATATATATATATATATAATTTACAAAAGGTCACATGAATAATCATCTGATCAAATATATATGCTGCTAGTGGTGTCAATGAGCCTAATATCAAAGAAATTAGACAATAATGTAGTCAAACAAAAATCACATATTAATATTAATCAAAAACTACACAAATCATGTTGTCATTATTGTCATTGTACAAACAGCAACTCGGCCATTTATGAGCAAACCTAGCTAGTGAAATAAAATCCTTGTTGTTTATGCAAATTATTGCACGTCTTGTTATTTTAATCATCATCTTAAAAGTCTCAGGGTTGGACTTATCAGATAGGGGCACAATTTTCTAATCATTGGGGTTATTTATAGAAGTCTCTTACACATGGTTTATTACACTGTTATAGTGGTAGCAACTGTGTAGCAAGTTGCCCATAAAAATTGACCTTTGGTCAAAAATTGACCTAAGAAATGTCATCTGCAGATATTATGTATGTTGACATCAGCAGGAACGAGATTGAAAAGTTCACTCAGAGCAGGGGCATGCTGGACTCAGGGGGTGGGGGGGGGGGGGTCCCATAGTGGGCTACCTTGGGCTGGGTCACCAGGGCACCTGCATTTTTTTTCCTTAAAATGTTCCTAATAGGTTGCTGAGTCGAGTTCTGCCCACTGGGCTAAAATTTGCCAGCTCTCCCCTGACTCAGTGCACAGCATTGTGCCTGAACAACAGGTTCATTTTGGCTATTATGTTCTAGTCTGTATAGTTGCTTCTGACCTGTTTGTTAAACTGGTCTTTCTTCATTAAACTGTGCTGCTACCCTGCAGAACTTGGTGGAATATTGAATCTCTGGTAGATTACTACTAGCAAGGACATTCTGACAAAACCAAGGGCTTAGTCTTCTTTGTAATAAAGCTGATGTATTATTATTATTATTATTATTATTAATTTTTATTTATAAGGCGCCACAAAGTATCCGTAGCGCCCTACAAGGACAAACAATGGCACAGTACAAGGTAAAACAGCACAGTACAAGTAACAGTAAGCACTATAACTCTGGGGGTTCAGGCACAGCATGAAAGAGAGGGAGGGAGGGGAAAAGTGAGTATAGGCAGGTAACTATGGCCCAAGAGGGTGGGCACGGATGACAGGTTGAGAGTCATTGAGGGGAGCGGAGAGAAGCGAGAGGAGACAGAGGGCAGAGGGACCGAGAGGAGGTGAGCAGTGTAGCTGGAGAGCGCAGTTAAAAGTGATGGAAACAGGAGGTAGGAGAGCCCTGCTCAAAGGAGCGAACAATCTAAAGGGAGGGGAAGACAGACAGACACATGGATGAGACGGAGAGACGGGAGAAACGGAGACGGAGGGCCTTGTAAGTCAGAGTGAGGATCTTGAAAAGGATTCTGTAGGGGAAGGGGAGCCAGTGAAGGGCTTGGTAGAGTGGGGAGACAGAGGTGGAACGGCGAGAGAGGAAAATAAGCCTAGCAGCGGCATTAAGTACAGATCTAAGGGGAGCGAGATTAGAGAGGGGGAGGCTGATAAGGAGAAGGTTGCAGTAGTCTAAGCGGGAGATGATCAGAGAGTGGACGAGAGATTTGGTGGCATCCTGGGAGAGGAAGGGCCGAATGCGGACAATGTTGCGAAGCTGGAAACGGCAGGATTTGGCGAGAGAGTGAATGTGAGGGGCAAAGGAGAGAGAGGAGTCGAGGATGACACCTAGGCAGCGGAGTTGGGGAACAGGGGAGATAGATGAGTTGTCAACATTGATAGAGAGGTCAGAGGGGAAGGAGGTACGAGAGGGAGGAAAGACAATGAGTTCAGTTTTAGCAAGATTGAGTTTAAGAAATCTAGAGGACATCCAGGAGGAGATGGCAGAGAGGCATGCGGATACCCTGGAGAGAAGGGAGGGAGAGAGATCAGGAGAGGAAAGGTAGAGTTGAGTGTCATCAGCATAAAGGTGGTACTTGAGGCCGAAGGAGCTGATGAGTGCACCCAGAGAAGAGGTGTATAGTAAGAATAGTAAGGGTCCAAGGACAGAGCCCTGAGGGACCCCGACTGGAAGGGAGGAAGATGGGGAGAGAGGATCAGAGGGGGAAACAGAGAAGGAACGGTCGGCAAGGTAAGAGGTGAACCAGGAGAGGACGGTACCGGAGAGGCCAATGGACTGAAGGGTGTGGAGCAGGAGGGGGTGGTCAACGGTGTCAAAGGCCGATGAGAGGTCGAGGAGAATCAGGAGGGAGTAGTGGCCCAGGGCTTTAGCCAAGAGGAGATCGTTCATAACTTGAGCCAGGGCAGTTTCAGTGGAATGGAGGGGGCGGAAGCCTGATTGGAGAGGGTCAAGGAGGGAGTGTTCAGAGAGGTAGGTGGAGAGACGGTTGCAGACAAGTCTCTTGAGTATTTTGGAGGCAAATGGGAGAAGGGAAATGGGGCGATAATTAGAGAGTGAGGTGGGGTCAAGGTTGGGTTTCTTGAGAATGGGTGAGACGAGAGCATGTTTAAAGGCGGAGGGGAAGATGCCGGTGGAGAAGGACAGATTAAAGAGGTGAGCGAGGTGGGAGCAGGTGGAGGCGGAAAGGGAGCAAAGAAGGTGAGAAGGGATGGGGTCCTGGGGGCAGGTAGAAGGGGGGAAGAAGAAATGAGAGAGTGGACTTCCTCACCCAAGGTGGGGCGGAAGGAGAGAAGGAGTTGGTGGCTGAGGGGAGAGGGGGGGAGAGTGGAGGGGGGAGGAAGGGCGAGAGGGGGGGTGGCGGAAGAGTGGGTGGAGGAGGAGATTTCAAGTCTGATGGCCGCGATTTTAGAGGAGAAAAAGGTGGTGAAGTCAGTGGCAGATAAGGAGGAAGGGAGGGGGGAAGGGGGGGGAGACAGGAGAGTGTTAAAGGTAGCGAAGAGGCGGCGGGGGTTGGAGGACTGGGAGGAGATGAGGGATTTAAAGAAGGATTGCTTAGCGAGCGAGAGGGCAGAGCTGTAGGAGGAGAGGATAAACTTGAAGTGGAGGAAATTAGCCAGGGATCGAGATTTTCTCCAGTGGCGTTCGGCAGTACGAGAGCATTTTTGGAGGAAGCGGGTAAGTTTGGAGTGCCAGGGTTGGGGATTGGAGCAGCGAAGGTGGATGGGCTGGGCAGGGGCGACCGCATCAAGGGCGGAGGAGAGGGTTTGGTTATAGAGGGAGGCCGCCTGATTAGGGCAGGACAGGGTGGAAAGGGGAGAGAGGAGAGTTTCGAGAGAAGAGGATAGAATAGCAGGATCAAGGGTGTCGAGATCGTGCCTCAACACCCTTGGGTGGGGGGAGGGGTTCAGGAGTAGAGGAGAGAGAGAATGAGAGGAGATGGTGGTCCGAGAGTGGAAAGGGGGAGATAGAGAAGTCGGACAGACTGCAACGGTGGGAGAAGACAAGGTCAAGGGAGTGACCAAGGCAGTGGGTAGAAGAGGAGGTCCATTGGGAGAGGCCAAGGGAGAAAGAAAGTGCAAGGAGTTTGACGGAAGCAGAGTCGGTGGGGTTGTCAATAGGGATATTGAAGTTGCCGAGGATAATGGAGGGGATGTCAGAGGAGAGGTGGTGTGGGAGCCAGGCAGCAAAGTTGTCAAGGAAAAGGGAGGTGGGCCCATGGGGACGGTATATGACAGAGAGGCGGAGATGGATGGGGTAGAAGAGACGGATAGAGTGGACTTCAAAAGAGGAGAAGGAGAGGGAGGGTTCAGGAGGAATGAGTCTGAAAGTACAGGTGGAGGATAGGAGAATGCCCACTCCACCGCCTGGGCGGTCTCCAGGTCTGGCGGAGTGGGTGAAGGAGAGGCCGCCATAGGAGAGAGCGGCAGGGGAGGCAGTGTCGGAATCAGTGAGCCAGGTTTTGGTAATGGCAAGAAGGTTAAGAGAGTTAGATAAGAAGAGGTCATGGATAGAGGGGAGTTTGTTGCGGACGGCCGCCTGATTAGGGCAGGACAGGGTGGAAAGGGGAGAGAGGAGAGTTTTGAGAGAAGAGGATATATGTTTTTGAAAGTATTCTGAGGAAAGAGAATGAACCCTGAAGAAGCAGCCACTTCCAAATTTCCAGAAAGCATAACTTTCTTCTCTTGATAGACCCATGCAGGTAGACTGTGTTATATTTGGAAGCCTCTGGCACACATGTGAATAAAACAGAACCACCAATAGTGTTTATCGTTTTGTCATAAAGTTGTATAAGATAAAATCAAATCCTGCTCACCTTTGCTCTTAGAACAATCAGGATTAAGATTCCAAGCAGCTGTTCCTCTCTCATGAGAGATCACATTCAAATATTTTCAAAATGACCAGGGAAATCCTTACGGGTATTCTCAAACCAAAAGCTTTTACCCTAAACAGAAAACACTAATAAAACACTCTTAAAAATTAAGTTAAGATATAATATGCACTCAATCTGGTTTTCAGGAAAAAAAAATATAAGAAAAAGGAAACAGCCTCACTGTCTGCTGTCTGGGGATAACAATCTCTGAGTTTTTCTTTTTAGAAGTCCCAAGCTTTCACAATCACCACTTTAACGCATTTCACGAGCATCCAGCTCACTTCCTTAGAAAGTATTAATTGGTGTTTCAAGTTGGTCTTTGTATCTCTTCCATACTATAGGTTCACCTCGAACCCCTTGGGGATGGACATCAAACCTTTGTAAAAGACTCTATGCATGCCGTTCATGTTAACATTTCACATTTTAAAGCAAAAATGCTCAATACATATGGACATCCTAGTAATCACAATTGAATTTACAAGAAGCAATAATATAAAACAATAATAAAATGAGATTTGCGAATAACCATGGTGTCACACACCACACTCCCGCTGTCTGGCGCGGGAGCCGGCATGTGTAACTGTGGCCTCCGCTGCTCCCCCCGCCTGATGTCCTGTCTTACTTACCTGGTTCCACGCTGCAGCTCCCCTCCAGCGCTGTCTCTCCTTCCTGGTTCAGCGATCACTGGTTCTGCGCATGCGCAGAACGTCCTATCCTTTTTCTGTGTTTCTACTGCCCTCTATTGGCTGCCTAATAGGAACTACACTATAAGACACCTTCTGACCTGAAATCTGTGCTGGTTCTTTCAGTCAGTCTCTGACACCCGTATTGAATACAGCTCCTGTGTCGTTTCTAGTTCCCGGGGATTCCTGCTCTGCCTTTCCAAGTTCCTGCGCCTCCGGGCTTCCACGCCACAGTATACTATTTCTCCTAGTGCGGATATCGCATCATCTTCACTACCACCTCCAGTGGCAACGCGACAGGCTATCCGGTAGATCCGCTCCTAGCAACATTCCTCGGCTCATCTTCTCGCCAGTTGCCAGTAGCACCGCATACTACCTATCATCTGTCTACGCTCTCGCTCTCTCGTGGTTCGCTGGGAACTTCCTGGGGGGCCGCAACCTGCAAGTGAAAGTCGCAAAGTCCAAATTCCCTTGCGGGAATCACTGGCGAACACCTTTCGCTTGTTAGACTCCGCGCCCCTAGTTGAAGTCACGTCAATTCCAGTGAACCACCAGGATCCAGTTGTCGCTCGTTGGAACCGTGACACATGGTATAACAGATTAAAACAATCCTCTATATGTTAGATAGTCTTCTGCCAATTAATAACATCCTTAATTAGTTGCTAACATCTTTTGGGGGGACTTACCTGTACCTTAAATGATATAGGGATAAAAAATTATCTATAGTCTATACATCGTTGAAATGCCAAGTCAATGCACTCTAGAAATGCTGGAATTTCAATATCCATATTTAGACCTTTGGAACCTTGAGTATTTAATTCATAAATATAGAAAGTTTCCCTCTGGGACAATATTATTTTTTTTTATCTCCCCCTCTATTTCCTAGTGTACATATTCTATTCCCATGTATTTCAGGTATTTCAAATTGCTTTAGTAATTTTTTTTAAATGTTTGGACACAATATGGGTCTCTAATCTCTTTTCAATATTCAATAGCTGCTCCCTGATCCATATTTTTAATAATCTTGAAGATTTTCCTACATGCTGGAGATCACAGGGACACTCTAAAAAATAAATAAAGAATTTTGTGCCACATTTAATACTCTCGGGTAAGTTCTACAATGGCTCCTACCATTAAATTTATCAGTTTTCACACTATACCTACAGGCATTACATGAAAAACATGGAAAAAAGCCCTTCACATAGCCCAACCAGGATAGCTCACCTTTCCGCTGTCTGGTCACTGTTGGAGCTAGTTCGTTTTTAAGATTGAGGGCCCGTTTAAAAATTATTTGCAGTCTTTCGGGTAGAACATCCCTAAGTATCAGATCTTTTAGTCGAATAACCCAATTCTTCTTTAAAATTCTCCCAATTTGTGGTGCATGGCTTGTATATTGTGTTATAAATGGGGTTACCGAAACATTGATGTCTCTGTCTTTTATTTTCTTGCCTTGGATATTATTATCCAATTCTTTAATGCGTCCTTCTAATAATTCCTCTCATTATCCTCTCTCTTGGAAACTGTTTTTCATAAAATGTACTTGTTCTTCATAAACCTTCTTTATACTACAGTTCTTTTTTATCCATAAACATTGCCCTTTTTGGATATTGTTGATCCACTTGAGTTTCATGACAAATGGTTGAAAGCAAATAATTGTTTGCATCCATTTTTTTTAAAATGTGTCATTGTCTTCACACCTCCCGCAGTGACATAAGTCTCAAGATTAAGAAATACTATTCTTTCTTTACTGGTATTCAAAGTAAATTTTAAAATATAATCATTAAAATGATTATATTTTAAAAATACTGCTAAAAGATTAAAATCTCCTTTCCAGATGAGCAGTAAATAATTTATGAATCTTTTCCAAAGTACCAAGTTCGCTCATGTGGGTTTTTATTCCAAATAAAATTAATTTCCCATACACCTATTACAAAGATTAGCATAACTTGGTCCCCATAGCCATCCCCTGGATTTGCAGTACATTTTGTCCCAAAATGTAAAATAATTAGGTTGCAATAGGAATAAAATGCTTTCAAAAATGAAATCTGTTTGTGTTTGTTCCAAGTCAGCTTCCAAATTTAGAAAGTATTTTTGCCGCCTCACTTTCTTGAGTGTCTATAATTGAAGTATATAGGAAGGAGATATCTACAGTACCCAAAATTATTATTATTCTTTCTCTTAGAGGTAAAAATCTGTTCCTTGATCTTGGGAACTTCCTTCTAAAAAAAAGGGGGGAAACTGACTGATCAACTACATCCTTATATCTTCTCCATCTTTTCGATTTCTCTATTGCTGCATCATTCCTTTGTGATTCATATAAGTCATTTTCCTTTTCAAGATTTCTGGGATGTTCACTACTTTTTCTGAATCTATATTTCCTCTTCTCTTCTCTTACATTTTGCTCTTCGCTTTATGATCTTTCTTATGGCTTGAAAGATGTCCTACATTATTTGTTTTATTTAAAATCTCTGGGGGCTGGTCTCCCTCTAAGTTATTCTTTAGGTTTGTAATAACATCTATTGTTCTCTTTTTACTGGGGTTCTACTTTTATGTAATTATATACCACTTACAGCTATATCAGATTCCTACCATTCTTCTCGGAAAAAATATCTTCCATACAGTCATTGACGGGTGTGTGATTTTGGTCGGTTCCATTTGTATCAAAACTGCTCCTCTCAATTTTCAAGATGGAGTCCTGCTCAAGGAACATACCTTTCATCATCATCATCATCATCAACATTTATTTATATATCGCCAGAAAATTCCATAGCGCTTTACAATTGGGAACAAACATTAATAAAACTATACTGGGTAATACATACAGACAGAGGTAAGAGAACCCTGCTCCCAGCTTACAATATCTGGGATACCTTTGTTATTTCTAAAACTTTAAAGGTGTATGCATTAGGGTTAAAATCTCTCCAATTCATCGATTGGAAGTTCAGTCAAGTCCTTACTTGGGGTGACTCATATTTTTATAGTTGACTTGATAATATTAAACTTTTTCCATCCATTCATTTTGTGGTCTTGAATCAACAATCCACTTTTCATTCACAATATTCACAATTGGTGAAACTCAACCCTTGTTGTCACATCATCCTTTTGATTATAGTCCCTGATATTACCCAGCCTAGAGGTCATGTATATCCTCCTTCTGTACGAAACTCAATCTATGTCACAAATGCATTTTTTGGAAAACCATCCACAAATCCACTTTGCATGCTGGAGTTGTGTTCTCCTATGTTGAGAAAAACACTATTGATTTGCAGCCAGCAATCTATCTATTCTATATTGACTGGGCTGCGCTATCTATATTACCTGCTATCAATACAAATTGCAATTTTGCTGGTCAGCCTTTGCAGTCATCCACTAAGCCAGCTTTGCTGCCACCTGGTGGCCAGACTGTGTTATTGCCATTGGAAATCGTAACCTACGCAGGTTTGGTGTGGACTCCCACCTCCTTCCACATAACCCAACACTCAAGAACAACATGTAGTAGACTTAAAGAGATGGTCTTGGTATGACCAAGATATGGTCTGATTAGAATTGAGCTCCCAGCCTACGGCACACCGCCAACACAGTCTATGATGTTGACTCGCCTAACCTACCTGAATATCTCTGGTATTAACATCAGTGTTTATTCTTACACCTCTGACCTTCACACACTTCTTCTTATTGTAAACACTTATCTGCCTCTGGCGATATGGCACATAAAAAAGTGAAATCTATCAACCCCCCGCCTCCTGTTCACTTTTTCAAACGGCAGACTACAATCACTTCTGCAGGGAGATCTAAGCAAACAGAGACCTCCAATAACCCACATACTTCTCCTGCTCGTATCATTACAGGGAGTGTATAGTTAAAACTATGCAAGTTATGCTAGATACAATCAGATCAGAACTGCTGTCAGATGTGAGAACATCACTGAAAGAAATTAAACTTGAAGTTGCAGAACTCAGGGGCTGCACTGGTCACCTAGAGGAAAAATGGAAGAACTGGTCTCCTCCCATAACGACTTGATCACAGAACATGAGAAATTGGAGACTGAAGTCCATGCACTACGTGACAAGCTAGCAGATATGAAAGACCGATCCAGAGTGAATAATATTAAAATATGCGGCATTCCTTCCAGAGAATTGCTCCCCTCAGCGTCTGACTAAGACCTGACCATTGACCGTATTCATAGACTCTCCAAACCGCTTTCTGGCCAAGAGGCCCAACCACTGGATACTCCTTTTTCAGGGTAAAGAACGTATTCTTCAAGTGGCTGGACTGGAGACAACTCAAGAATTCTGCAAGATTTACAACTCTTTTCAGTTTTCTCCACTGCCACTGTTTCCAAATGCAAATCTTTCCAGGTGGTGACAAAAGCTCTCCAAGATCAAAACATCCAATACCGCTTGGGCTTCCCGGTAAAGTTGCTTGTCCCTCACCTCAACGCCACCCATGTGATTTCTTCAGTAGAAGATGGCATTGCTCTGCTGAAAACTTAGGACATTCCTGTATGAGAAAAAGACCATTCTCTGAGAATACATACAGTAGGATTAAATACATTTACCGTTAAAAATGTACAATTTACTTTTAAAATATTTGATTGATTTAGTGGTACCACTCTAGAACACTTTGCTCTGCCGGAAAGCTGGGCAATGTTTTCTGGAGTTTATGTATTACTATTGAAAGTTTATCAACACTATTCCTCCATCATGGCTTGAATAAAAAAAGGAAAGAAAAAGGTTGAGTTTGACCTCAAGATGCAGCATTCGCTTTCCAGATACTGAAAATTATTTTATATACTAATAAACCTCAGTTTGTTCATTGTCTCTGTCTGTGATACCTATACTAAGCTTTTATGTCATTTTTTCTCTTTCTGGAATTCTTGCTTTGGAAACCACCATCTCTGATCTCCAAGACATCTGCAGGGTAACTCATGATTCTCTTTTTTACGACCTATGTCACAAAAAAATAATAGATTTATTTATGGCCAGGTGATGAAGTGTGGCTCTCCACCAAACTTATCAGATTCAAGGTACCTACTTTCACATACCCTGCTTAATTGGACTAAACAATGATTTGGAATACATTCATCCTGTTTCATTCCCTAGTCTACACATTACCATCATGTTTCATGTGTCACTACTTAAACCTGTGCCAATAAATATTAATTTTTCTTTTTGGAATTGTCCACCTAAACCACTTCTGATTGACTTACCTCTTGAGTTTTATGTGAAACAAATTTTGGACTATTTTATTTGGTTGACTGGAAGAACAAGAATAAAAAGGGAGGTCTGACACCTACCTCCACACTCAGTGACATCCCCCAAAATGGTCCTGTGTGGTTCATGAGCTGCTTCAGCTTTGTATGCGTGCTCATTCTTCTGTTCTTCTTTTAACCCAATATGTGATACCTGCTAACCTCATCAGGTGCCAGGATAAAAAGGTGGCACAGCACAGCACAGTGCCTGAGCAACATAATCATTTTGGCTATTGTGACCATTCTGACCCAACTTGTCTTCTGACCATCTTTTTCTGCACATGACCCAGGCCTTTCATTAATTTCCTGATATTAAACCTTTGATACACTCCTTGATCATTGTTGTATCTCGAACTACATTTGTGTCTATTCACAGGATTTCTGCTTGTGTCAAATGCTGCCCAGTGGGGTGAACTTGGGTCTCTCACTGCCCCACCAGCTCATGAGTCTCTCAATGCCCCACCATCCAACCATCCCTGGTGAAGACAGGATACTCATTTAGACTGTGCTCCACAGATAAGCCATGGATTGAAAGGAGGAAGGGGACAGATTCAAGTACTGTAAAACTGTAATTTGTTGAATAATTTTATCATATACCATGCATGACTTGCACTACGTATGTCCATAATTAATTGCAAATTAGTCATATTAAAGGTATACAAACCTTTTTTTATTGAAAATCAGAACAGAGCCATCTATACAGCTTGGATCCAGTATTTAGATAGCTTTATAATGGATTTATCTATATTTTGTTTTTAGTAAAGGAGCCTGACCATTCAACACTGTAAGTGGCTATCATTTTCCATGAACTTAGTGTGAGGAATGGGATGCTGGAATAGAGGAGAACCAGTGCATTGGTCCATGCAAGTCCAGGCATGGCTATGTAAGAAAGTTTCTCTCTAGGTTTTATCATACTGACTGTATTCTGTCTGCACTCTGCTGTCAGATCTTTCCGCATCTGTATGATCCAATTGTTCCTTGAAGTGTGATTACTATCCCTGAATATATATTCTGCATTCTCTTTTGATAAGGTATTTTTGCTGCAGTAATATCAGAAATAATTACATTTTACAGCACGTATTGGTGCTACTAATATTTTTGAGGATAAAAATGTAGTACTAAAGGTTATCCTGGTATGATGCTTGCACAATGTGTGAATTAAGTATCCCTTATATCATTGAGAGAGTGAATAAGGTGACTTTGTCTGTCTCCATAGAACCTTGTGACCCACAAGATGTGCATGGTAGCCTTAAAGAATAGCTCTCCCGCGTGCAAATTATGTGCAATTTTTTTAACTGCAAGTTCCGTTCACTTTGTGTTCTTTGATGAATTAGACCCATTATGAGAGCAGCTGCATCATTACATCAAAATTATTTATGTAATCTAATTACATGGTTTGAAACATTAGGCTCCCAAATATTAGGCCTATATGATATTTTACATGATGTTTTGATTTTGTATATACTATTGTAGGATTCAGCTTGCATATAGCCTTTTTAAAATGTTGCTTAAATATCAGTAATAATTAAGTCAATCAATAAGATGTACTTCTGAAATCTTATACTAAAAATGAAATAGCCATAATTTATTTAACTATGCGGAATGAGAAAATTTAATGAAAGTGAAATGAGATTCCCTAATTATCCCACCAAGATGTAGTCCTCAGATGAATGTGGACACTTAGAGACATATCATGTGATGGAACAATCTTATATTATAATATGAGAGTAATAGTGTGACTGGATCACTATTAAATAACTTTAGTATAAATTTATTTAAAGGAAATATCACAGGGTGCTTATTTATATAATTGAACGTGCATTTATTTTTGATATTGTGTATATTGTGAGATAGGAAATTGTTATTTCTGAGTCCAGGGTAGAGAATTTGTTTTTTCTGTTTAACCTTTCAAAAGCAAATACCTTATTTCTGATGTATATCTGATACAATAAGTCTCTGTTTTGAAAGCCTTTTGTATATCTTGGTGCAAGGAAATGCTTTGTTATACCTTTCTTTGGGAATGTGTATTCTGCAACTGTTGGAACAAAAGGTCTAATGCTAATCAGGCATTTTGATGTGTGAGGTTTTACTTGGAGACAGGAAGGTTTAATTTAAAACATACTGCTACATTTCCTGCATCTAAAACAAAGATGCAGGACATCACAGAGTTTCTGGAATTTCACAGGTAAGTGTAAATATTGTTAGCTTTGCGATGCATGTAAATCTATGTTTTGGTAAACAGGGTTACATCCTGATTCTGAAAGTAGCCTGTGTCCAAATCTGTATAAAATGCACTGACTTGTACACTGAAATGTATCTTTCTGATATATTTGCAGGTGTGTACAGCTAATTTTATCTTGTTGTTCAAAAAATTGTCAGGGTCAGCTATAGTTTCAGCCAGTTCTGCAAATATGTAGAGAGATTTAGAGAGAGATGCTTTGTGATCAGTTTATGAGAGATTTGATTTTAAGGAAATGCGGTTCCTATTGTGCTTCTTTCTGCTCCTTTAGAGATTAACTGTATGCACATCCCTCTAATATTTGTACCTTTGTGTCCTTCCCATAGTGATTTTTGAGATTTCTCGGGAATTGTTTGTGGCAATATATTCATCAATTCTAGACTCAGGTTAGTCTTTACATTAACTTACTGGAGACTAAATGCAGTAAGAGATCATTTAGTCACCAAGACCAGTCACCAAGTCCATTGTCTGGGAGTGGACTGTGTGATGGTCAAGAGAGAAATTGGGGTATGGTCCGACCATGTGGTCAGTCCTCCATTAGAGCCTTGTAAGATTTAACTGTCTATAAAGGTAATCTTGAATTTGTAATGTATGGGTGTGAAAAACAAGTGTAATCACAGTAACCTGGATGTTGTAATCCCCATGCATCAGCCAGCTGGTGGTCACGGAACATGTGTCTTACCTTATGGTGATCCCTTGAAAAGGTTCTATGTGAGCTGCTAGAGGAGTTGAACATAAGGTCAAAGATCCAGTTTAGGTCTCCATCGACTAGCATGACACCTTTCTGGAGAGCTTCAAATTGCTCCAATATCCTTAAGAAGAATGCTGAAGAAGAATCCTTGGTAAGGCGCAGACATGTGAACCAAGATATTTATTGATTATAAATATTTCCCTACAGTAAAAGTTCTTTCCCCTCAACCAATGGGAGGTATGATAGGTCGGTGAGCATAAGTGGCCTGGAAAATAGTGGGGCAACACCTTTGAATGTCCACTAAGCGTTATTGCTAACAAATATATTAGGATAAGAAAGAATATGAAGAGTTGGGGGCTACACATTGTTTGAAATGTGTATTCCGATGAATGCATCTATTTTACCTGTAAGGAAAGAACGAAGAGCCTGAGATGTTTTTTCATATCTCTGTTTGGCTCCATAGTGATGGAAATGTCAACAGGACCAACTAGGAAGGGTAGGTAAAAAACAATATTATCATAAAACAAATAAACAAACAGTAAATGTACAAACAGATATAGGTGTACATAGACAAACTTCCCTGCTCTGACAGACAAATGTCAACTGTGGGTAAGTGATGACAACCCACATATCAATAAACTTATTAAAACCTACTAACTTCAACTGCAGGGAAACAAGCTTTCTATTATCTCTTAAAAATTACTAACCAAAAAAAGTCAGTACTGTATACAGGTAAGCATTTATAGATCTTTTTAACATTAGTAAAGCATGTGGTTATAAACCTCCTTATCTCGCTTAACACAAAGATCAGGGTGGGGAATGGGGGGTAGTATGTAGAACTGACCCTATTCAGATAGAATGGGACACCTAAAGGCATTAATTCTGATGCATAGTTAGAATCTGTTCAAGCAGTATAGAGTTGAGTAGATTGCTGCCCTCAAAAAGTAGATTGTATCCTTTGGTATTGGTAGTGGGACAGGTTGGCCTCGGTGCACCTACTACAATTTTAATCAATTTTGAGATTTATGTACTTTATTATGTGCCCTTTCTGTACTGATCTAGTATTATTTCAATATCACCCAGTGGGAGTATAGCAATCAGTGTTGACTTACTAATTTTGACTTACTGGAGATATACTTAGTGTTGAAACTACCACTTTTTATCACTTTTTAAAGCCACAGCTACATTCTCCTCTCTTTATAAGTTATCATTATTTTTATATGCAAAATGGAATAACATTCTAAATGCTCAACAAACAGCATAATTACAAAAAAGTGGGAAAAAAATTATAACAACTGCAACAACTATACATTTCATATATTTCCCTGATTTATGATGACAGGTTTCTATGACACTCCTAAGAATTATGGTTGCATCCTTGATAACTTTGTGCATAAAGGTTTTGTCCTTTGTTGGCACTCCATGAAATGTCATGACTAGACGCCTTTGTGTAGTACCTAATCTCAGAGGGGTTATCAGTTAAGTCATGCATTGCTGTGGCTCCAATCAGACCAGTGGGAAAAACCATTTCCATATAATACCAAGAGAAAAAGTGGAAGTCAGCGATTGATATCAACACAATGATAGGAAAAAGTATCTAGAGATGCAGGTTACATAATCTCTCCCTTCAAAACGCTACAACATTCAATATGAAAGGTCGGCTCGTGTAATGCCAGCATGACATTGTGACGCCATTGTTCTAAAGTCTCCACAACAAGAAGTGTCTTTAAAACATACAATACAAGCACATTACTTCACACTATTAACCCCATCACTGGCTGTAATTCTGTCACGCTATTTGCTGGCTTGTTTTATTTGCATAACACAAAGGTATAATACATTAAACAAAGCCTCACAATCAAGGAAATAGCAGTACAGCATTAAGAAGAAAACAATCCCCATAACACCTGCTGTCAATAGTAGTATTGCTATTTTCTCAAAGTTGAGCAAAAGTAAGTAAGGCAAAACCATGTTGCATTGGAGGGGGAGGTAAATTTAAAATATGATGACAGATTTATATTTGGGGTAGGGCATGTCCAAGATTATCTTTGAATTTCAGTGTACAAATAAGCTATCAAGTATTTGTGTGCTACTTAAAAAAACAGACATCTTTTTCCTTATGTGCAAAATAATAAACTAATTTACACCCCTTGCATTGTAACATGGTTTTGTCCAGAAAACTTGAGTGAGAAAACGTACTCAATTTTTTGCTTAACTTTCCTAATGAATCAGGCCCACTGACAGCGCAGACCCCCTGAGAGCACAGACCATCTGACAGCACTGACAGCACAGACATCCTGACAGCACAGACCCTCTGACAGCACTGACAGCACAGACCCTCTGACAGCACAGACACAGCAGCACTCACACACACTGACGTACCTCGAACAGCTCCGCTTACTTGCCAATAAGTGTCAAATCAAATGACAGATGAAGAGCACATATCATTATAAAATCGTTATAGTGTGTACATGGGAATCGCAATGCTGATCGGGACTTTTTTTTGTCGTTGCTAAAATTGGTGAAACTATCGCATTGTGAGAATTTTCTTGCAGTGTGTACCTAGCCATACTCTTTTGTTCTTATCCACTTATTTGCCTGGAAGTGAGCTGTACTATTTGCACATACAGTATGTTTTAATTAGGGATGAGCGCACTCGGATTTATGAAATCCGAGCCCACCCGAACGTTGCGGATCCGAGTCGGATCCGAGACAGATCCGGGTATTGGCGCCAAATTCAAATGTGAAACTGAGGCTCTGACTCATAATCCCGTTGTCGGATCTCGCGATACTCGGATCCTATAAATTCCCCGCTAGTCGCCGCCATCTTCACTCGGGCATTGATCAGGGTAGAGGGAGGGTGTGTTAGGTGGTCCTCTGTGCTGTTTAGTTCTGTGCTGTGCTGTGCTGTGCTGTGCTGTGCTGTGCTGTGTTCTGCAGTATCAGTCCAGTGGTGCTGTGTGCTGTGCTCTGTCCTTCTGAGGTCAGTGGTGCTGCTGGGTCCTGTGCTGTGTCCTGTTCAGTCCAGTGGTGCTGTGTCCTGTGCTCTGTGCTTCTAAGGGCATAGTTATTTCCCCATTATTCCCAAGTTTTTTAAAAATAAAAAAAAAGTAAAAAAAAATTAAAAATTAAAAAAAAAAAAAATATATAATAATTATAACCAAATTTGCAAAACCAATCCAGCAGTATAAGTCCATTGGTACTGCAATATTACCAAGTTCACACATTCTGCAGTATCTTGTGCTACATATAATGGAGACCAAAAATTTGGAGGATAAAGTAGGGAAAGATCAAGACCCACTTCCTCCTCATGCTGAAGCTGCTGCCACTAGTCATGACATAGACGATGAAATGCCATCAACGTCGTCTTCCAAGCCCGATGCCCAATCTCGTAGTACCGGGCATGTAAAATCCAAAAAGCCCAAGTTAAGAAAAAGTAGCAAAAAGAGAAACTTAAAATCATCTGAGGAGAAACGTAAAGTTGCCAATATGCCATTTACGACACGGAGTGGCAAGGAACGGCTTAGGCCCTGGCCCGTGTTCATGACTAGTGGTTCAGCTTCACCCACGGATCTTAGCCCTCCTCCTCCTCCCCCCCCCTACAAAAAATTGAAGAGAGTTATGCTGTCAGCAACAAAACAGCAAACAACTCTGCCTTCTAAAGAGAAATTATCACAAATCCACAAGGCGAGTCCAAGGATGTTGGTGGTTGTCAAGCCTGACCTTCCCATCACTGTACGGGAAGAGGTGGCTCGGGAGGAGGCTATTGATGATGTAGCTGGCGCTGTGGAGGAACTTGATGATGAGGATGGTGATGTGGTTATTGTAAATGAGGCACCAGGGGGGGAAACAGCTGATGTCCATGGGATGAAAAAGCCCATCGTCATGCCTGGTCAGAAGACCAAAAAATGCACCTCTTCGGTCTGGAGTTATTTTTATCCAAATCCAGACAACCAATGTATGGCCATATGTAGCTTATGTAAAGCTCAAATAAGCAGGGGTAAGGATCTTGCCCACCTAGGAACATCCTCCCTTATACGTCACCTGAATAACCTTCATAGTTCAGTGGTTAGTTCAGGAACTGGGGCTAGGACCCTCATCGGTACAGGGACACCTAAATCCCGTGGTCCAGTTGGATACACACCAGCAACACCCTCCTCGTCAACTTCCTCCACAATCTCCATCAGATTCAGTCCTGCAGCCCAAGTCAGCAGCCAGACTGAGTCCTCCTCAATACGGGATTCATCCGAGGAATCCTGCAGCGGTACGCCTACTACTGCCACTGCTGCTGTTGCTGCTGTTAGTCGGTCATCTTCCCAGAGGGGAAGTCGTAAGACCGCTAAGTCTTTCACAAAACAATTGACCGTCCAACAGTCGTTTGCCATGACCACAAAATACGATAGTAGTCACCCTATTGCAAAGCGTATAACTGCGGCTGTAACTGCAATGTTGGTGTTAGAAGTGCGCCCGGTGTCCGCCATCAGTGGAGTGGGATTTAGAGGGTTGATGGAGGTATTGTGGCCCCGGTATCAAATTGGGTATCGGGGCCACCCCACTATGCAGTCCAGATACTTGTTTGGTGGAATTCAGACCAGTTGAGGGTTTTATTATTATTATATTGTGTGGACCACTCTATCTATACCACACTACAACTCTATATACCACTCTATTTCATACTTTAATTCTATTTCATACTTTAATTCTATTAAATACTTTAATTCTATTTCATACTTTAATTCTATTTCATACTTTAATTCTATTACTAATTACCATAAAGAGGAACAAAATAAACCAATTTTACCAAAAGTATAATATGACTTAGACTTACAAACACTACACTTGAAAGATCGTGCATTTAAATGAAAAAGTCAGTCTTCATTGCACGACTATGTGCAACAGGGACAGTTTTTTGGGTTTACAAGGTCAAACAATAACACTTTGACCCTGTCTGTCTGGGATCTCAATGACGAATTGTCTTTACCATGTTTGGAGGAGGTATTGTGGCCCCGGTATCAAATTGGGTACCGGGGCCACCCCACTATGCAGTCCAGATACTTGTTTGGTGGAATTCTGACACGTGGAGGGTTTTTTAATTATATTGTGGCCTCGGTACCAAATTGTGTACCGGGGCCACCACACTACGCAGTCAAGATAGATAGATGCGTATCATAGATAAAGTACATTCAGTGGTGTGGGGCAAATTGAAAAATATTCAAAATGCACTGACATTATCAAAAACAAGAGGTTGTCACACGCTAAAACTCCAACATGTATATGATGGAGAGGATGGAGGAGCAGCCGTATGTGTAGTGTAATGCAGACCTGTTGAAGGTTTTTTATATATTTTATTGTGGTGCCCAGTGCCCACTCCTCTAGGCAGTCCAGGTACATTTATTGGTGCGATTCATAAAAGTTCAGGGTTTTTAAGATATTGTGGTGACCCACTCCTCTACGCAGTCCAGGTACATTTATTGGTGCGATTGATAAAAGTTCAGGGTTTTTAATATATTGTGGTGACCCACTCCTCTACGCAGTCCAGGTACATTTATTGGTGCGATTCATAAAAGTTCAGGGTTTTTAATATATATTGTGGTGACCCACTCCTCTACGCAGTCCAGGTACATTTATTGGTGCGATTCATAAAAGTTCAGGGTTTTTAAGATATTGTGGTGACCCACTCCTCTACGCAGTCCAGGTACATTTATTGGTGCGATTCATAAAAGTTCAGGGTTTTTAATATATATTGTGGTGACCCACTCCTCTACGCAGTCCAGGTACATTTATTGGTGCGATTCATAAAAGTTCAGGGTTTTTAATATATATTGTGGTGACCCACTCCTCTACGCAGTCCAGGTACATTTATTGGTGCGATTCATAAAAGTTCAGCATTTTTAATATATATTGTGGTGACCCACTCCTCTACGCAGTCCAGAAAGATACCTTGTTGCAACGTTTTGGACTAATAACTATATTGTGAGGTGTTCAGAATACACTGTAAATTAGTGGAAATGCTTGTTATTGAATGTTATTGAGGTTAATAATAGCCTAGGAGTGAAAATAAGCCCAAAAACTTGATTTTTAAACTTTTTATGTTTTTTTGCAAAAAAATCCGAATCCAAAACCTTAAATCCGAACCGAGACCTTTCGTCAAGTGTTTTGCGAGACAAATCCGAACCTCAAAAATAACGAAAATCCGGATCCAAAACACAAAACACGAGACCTCAAAAGTCGCCGGTGCACATCCCTAGTTTTAATTAAGCAAATAACATGGTCAAGGCCATGTAGAAAAATGCTGGATTGTTCTGGTTGCCTATAATTCTGGATAAAATGATTGAAAAAGGAGGATAAATTGCTTTGATAGGCGATTGTTAGGGCACAATTAGAATGAATGTTATTGACCAAGACAGCGCAATATGTTAATATTCTACGAACAATAGTGTCTAAGGTAGGAAGTGCATACTGCAATATTAGTGATATTTGTGCATTAACTAGAAGTGCAAACCACAACAGGCTCCAGCTTTGGATCAAGTGACTTCAGATTTAAACCTCTGGGGCAACCGGTCAGTTTGATCAAAAACTGTCCATGAGAACTCCACAGGGCAGGCTATCATAGTTGGAATACAGGGTATAAACCACCTACCACAACAGGCATTGTGCATTTGTGAGTACAGTGGTAAAAAGAGCACAGGCAATGAACTACTAAGCAGTTGAGGATGGTGATACATTCAGATAAATCATCCTTAACTATGTTCTCAAAAAACTTAAGTGCACATTTGGTGCCAACCTAAATAATGCTTTAGCTGTGAATGCTGACTTCCGTCAGTGAAGCGTTCTGGTTCTGGCAGTTTTGTAATGCTGTGGGGTGCAGTTTGCTGGTATAGTTTGGATACAGCTATCCACTGACCTTGCCGTAGAAGGCAAGGTCAGTGGTAATGCTACCTCATAGTAGTGAGTGACCATATTTACCCCATTCTGCAGCATTATTTCATGTCAGGAGGGGTATCTTCCATAAGGACAATTCCCTCATCCACACAGCAGGTGTAGTCACCCAATGGTTTGATGTGGATGACACTGATGTTATCCATGTGTAATGTCCTTCTCAGGCACTAGATATGAACTGAGTATTATGAGGTATACTGGGTATCCTGGAATGGCACTTGTATTTTTACCACCATCAACCAGGTGTCATTTGATTGACTTTCTTATTGAAGAATTTTGCAGATCTCCTACACAATTCCAGACATTGATATACTCAATTCCCTGTACTAGCCACACGTGGTGGCCCAACAGGCTATTAAGTCACTTTATATTGATGTTTCCATTGTTTGGCCACTATTTGCATATGCCCATATTACAATTTTGAAAACTATGCTCAGCAAACCAATCTGTACCTTAATATAGTCAATGAACTTTTTGCAGCATTGTTACTGGAAATGTGCATGGTGGAAGGTATGAAAATATAATTTAGAAATAGGGATGTGCACCGGCCACTTTTCGTGTTTTGGGTTTTGGGTTTTGGGTTCTGATTACCTTAAGGTTTTGGGTTCTAAGGGGTTTTGCCAAAACACCCCCCTCAAGGTTTTGGTTCTGATTTTGGGTTTTGGGTTCTGATTTTTTTTTAAAAAGCATAAAAACTGCTAAAATCACGATTTATTTTTTTCCTTCACTCCTACGCTATTATTAACCTCAATAACATTCATTTCCACTCATTTCCAGTCTATTCTGAACACCTCACAATATTGTTTTTAGGCCAAAAGGTTGCACCGAGGTAGCTGGATGACTAAGCTAAGCGACAAAAGTGGGCGGCACAAACACGTGGCCCATCTAGGAGTGGCACTGCAGTGGCAGACAGGATGGCAGTTTGAAAAACTAGGCCCCAAAGAGCACATAATGCCAAAAACAGAGGTGCAAGATGGAATTTTCCTTGGGCCCTCTCACCTACCCTTATGTTGGTGAAATAGGACATGCGCACTTTAACAAACCAATCATTTCAGCGACAGGGCCTACCAAACCACTGTGGCTGAAATGATTGGTTTGTTTGGGTCCCCACACAAAAAAAGCAATTCATCTCTCCCTGTACAAAGTAAACTGGCTCTACTGGGGCAAGATGTAGTCCTCATCCTCATCCTCTGATTCCTCGCCCCTTTCAGTGTGTACCTCCTCATCCTCACACATTATCAATTCGTCCCCGCTGGACTCCACAATCACAGGTCCCTCTGTAGTCTCTGGAGGCCATTGCTGGTCTTGATTGAAGAATTGATAATTCATTTTTATGAACATCATCTTCTCAACATTTTGCGGAAGCAACCTCCTTCGCCGCTCACTGACCAGGTTCCCCGCTGCACTAAAAACTCTTTCGGATTACACACTGGAGGGGGGACAACTCAGGTAAAATAGAGCCAGTTTATACAGGGACTTCTAAACTGCCTTTTTTTCCTGCCAGTAAAAGTAAGGACTGTCTAACATGTCTACTTGGATGGTGCCAGCAAAGTAATCCTCCACCATTTTTTCAATGGTGACAGCATCCAATGCAGTGACAGTAGACATGTCAGCAATGGTTGGCAGGTCCTTCAGTCCGGACCAGATGTTCTCTGCATCCCCGCCAGCCGGTCGTTTCTGAAATCTCAGCTGTTTCCTCGCAGCCACAGGTGTGAAAGAAAATGAAGGAGGAGCTGTTGGCATGTCACAGTCCTCTTCAGATGTCAATCTCCTGATCAGCAGGTCTTTGCTGTCTGCCGGAAACAGAGACACAACATACGCTTTAAACCGAGGATTGAGCACGGTGGCCAGAATGTATTCCTCTGACTTTAAAAGACTGACCACCCTCGGATCCACAATAGCTACATGCTTGGTGGAATCGCAATGCTTTACCAGCTCCTCCCTCACTTTCTCCATCTGATTCTGCAACAGCCTGATCAGGGGAATGACCTGACTCAAGCTGGCAGTGTCGGAACTGACTTCTCATGTGGCAAGTTCAAATGGCTGGAGAACCTTGCACAACACGGAAATCAGTCTCCACTGCGCTTGACTCAGGCGCATCCCCACTCCTTTGCCTATGTCGTAGGTGGCTGTGTAGGCTTGAATGGCCTTTAGATGCTCCTCCATCCTCTGCAGCATATAGAGGGTGGAGTTCCAGCACGTCACAACCTCTTGTTTGAGGTGATGGCAGGGCAGGTTCAGGCTTTTCTGATGTTGCTTGAGTCTCCGGTAGGCAGTGGCAGAATGCCGAACGTGTCTAGCAATTTTGGGCGACAGACGCAAGCATATCCTGCACAACCCTGTCACTTTTCAGGTAATGCTGCACCACCAAATTTATTGTGTGGGCAATACATGGCACATGCTGGAAATTGCCCATATGTAATGTCCGCACAATGTTACTGGCGTTGTCCGACACCACAAATCCCCAGGAGAGTCTAAGTGGGGTAAGCCACTGCAAAATGATTTCCCTCAGTTTCTCTAAGAGGTTGTCAGCATTGTGCCTCTCACTGAAACCGGTGATACACAACGTTGCCTGCCTTGGAACGAGCAGGCGTTTTGGAGATCCTGCTACTGATGCAGCTGCTGCTGTTTCTGTGGAAGGCGATGCATCTACCCAGTGGGCTGTCACAGTCATATAGTCCTTAGTTTGCCCTGAACCACTTGTCCACATGTCCGTGGTTAAGTGGACAGTGGGTACAACCGCATTTTTCAGAGCACTGAGGACACTTTTTCGTACTTCTCTGTACATCCCGGGTATCGCCTGCCTATTGAAGTGGAATCTAGACGGGATTTGGTACCGGGGACACAATACCTCCATCAACCATCTAAATCCCACTCCACTGATGGCGGACACCGGACGCACGTCTAACACCAACATAGCTGTCAAGGATGCAGTTATCCGCTTTGCTATAGGATGACTGCTGTCGTACTTCGTGCTCATGGCAAACGTCTGTTGTACGGTCAATTGTTTAGAGAAAGATGTAGTGGTCTTACGACTTCCCCTCTGGGATGATGACCAACTCCCAGCAGCAACAGCAGCAGCGGCAGTAGTAGGCGTACCGCTGCAGGATCCTCCGGAAGAATCCCAGATTGAAGAGGACTCAGTCATGCCGGTGACATGGCCTGCAGGACTATCTCTGATCGAGATTGTGGAGGAAATTGACGAGGAGGGTGTTGCTGGTGGGGATACAACAGGACCAAGGGATTTAGGTGTCCCTGGACTGCTGACGGTCCTAGCCACAGTTCCTGAACTAAACACTGAATTATGAAGGGTCTTCAGGTGACGTAGAAGGGAGGATGTCCCTAGGTGGCCAAGATCCTTACCCCTGCTTATTGCAGCTTTACATAAGGTACATATGGCAATACATTTGTTGTCCGGATTGGGATAGAAATAATTCCAGACCAAAGAGGTGGATTTCTTGGTTTTCTGGCCAGGCATGACGATGTGCTTTTTCATCCCATGGACAACAACTGTTTCCCCCCCTGGTGCCTCATTTAAGATAACCACATCAGCATCCTCCTCGTCAAGTTCCTCCTCAGCGCCAGCTACATCAATATCCTCTTCCCGGTGTACACATTGACACCTTCATTATCCAAATCTGTAACTGCACTGTGGGTGATCCTTCCAGCATATGCAGAGGGCATGCTGGAAATCGTGGAAGGAGCCACCTCTTCCCGTACAGTGGTGGGAAGGTCAGGCTTCGCAACCACCAACACCCTTGGACTCGCCTTGTGGATTTGTGATGACATCTCTTTAGAAGGCAGAGTTGTTTGCTGTGTTGTTGATGACAGCTTAACTCTCTTAAATTTTTTAGAGGGGGGGAGGAGGAGGGCTTAGATCCTTAGGTGAAGCTGAACCACTAGTCATGAACACGGGCCAGGGCCTAAGCCGTTCCTTGCCACTCCGTGTCGTAAATGGCATATTGGCAAGTTTACGTTTCTCCTCAGATGATTTCAATTTATTTATTTTTTATCATTTTAGTGACCTTTGGCTTTTTGGATTTTACATGCCCTCTACTATGAAATTGGGCATCGGGCTTGGCAGACGACGTTGATGGCATTTCATCGTCTATGTCATGACTAGTGGCAGCAGCTTCATCATTAGGAGGAAGTGGTTCTTGATCTTTCCCTACTTTATCCTCCAAATTTTGGTTCTCCATTATATGCAGCACAAGAGAGCGTACCCCTAAACCACACACACTCGGCAAAGCCGAGATTACCACTGGACTGGAGTTATACAGCAGTACCAATGGACTTATACTGCAGGATCAGTGAACGTAGTAATTATATTGCAGGACTTATAGTCTTATACTGCAGGATCAGTGAACGTAGTTATTATATTGCAGGACTTATAGTCTTATACTGCAGGATCAGTGAACGTAGTTATTATATTGCAGGACTTATAGTCTTATACTGCAGGATCAGTGAACGTAGTTATTATATTGCAGGACTTATAGTCTTATACTGCAGGATCAGTGAACGTAGTTATTATATTGCAGGACTTATAGTCCTATACTGCAGGATCAGTGAACATAGTAATTATATTGCAGTACCAATGGACTTATACTGCAGGATCAGTGAACGTAGTTATTATATTGCAGTACCAATGGACTTATACTGCAGGATCAGTGAACGTAGTAATTATATTGCAGGACTTATAGTCTTATACTGCAGGATCAGTGAACGTAGTTATTATATTGCAGGACTTATAGTCTTATACTGCAGGATCAGTGAACGTAGTTATTATATTGCAGGACTTATAGTCCTATACTGCAGGATCAGTGAACGTAGTAATTATATTGCAGTACCAATGGACTTATACTGCAGGATCAGTGAACGTAGTTATTATATTGCAGTACCAATGGACTTATACTGCAGGATCAGTGAACGTAGTAATTATATTGCAGGACTTATAGTCTTATACTGCAGGATCAGTGAACGTAGTTATTATATTGCAGGACTTATAGTCTTATACTGCAGGATCAGTGAACGTAGTTATTATATTGCAGGACTTATAGTCTTATACTGCAGGATCAGTGAACGTAGTTATTATATTGCAGGACTTATAGTCTTATACTGCAGGATCAGTGAACGTAGTTATTATATTGCAGGACTTATAGTCTTATACTGCAGGATCAGTGAACGTAGTTATTATATTGCAGTACCAATGGATTTATACTGCAGGATCAGTGAACGTAGTTATTATATTGCAGTACACTACCAATGGATTTATACTGCAGGATCAGTGAACGTAGTTATTATATTCAATAATACACAAAATGGTACATACACTGGCACTTCCGTCTTTGAATCACAGAGAAGCTCTGAATCAGAGAAATGTACCCCTCAATCTTCTCATCATATGCGGTACATGATATAAACAGAAAAAAAGAACAGACATGGCATAATAACATTAAACACCAAATAAAGTCCACCACCACTATGAGGCATATGTTGATCCTCAAAAAGTAGTGATGGTGAAAACTTCCAATATAGCACCTGTGATCCTTCCTTCAATCTTTCTCCCCCTTAGGGTATATGCTTACATTCAGGAAATTCAATATGCGCCTGTAGGGTATTTCTCTGTTCCCTTAACAGTATTTCAGTATATCAGCTTCCTCACTTCACTTCCAATGCATACCGGTGGATAGTCCGGTCCACCGGCGGGCCAGTCCGACCCTGCTCTGGGGTAATTACACGGCTGCATACCCGAGTGAAGCGCCTTACTAAGATCTACTTTGAATATATGTAGTTATTATATTGCAGTACAATACCAATGGATTTTATACTGCAGGATCAGTGAACGTAGTTATTATATTGCAGTACACTACCAATGGATTTATACTGCAGGATCAGTGAAATCCTATAGCAGTACCACTGTACTGGACACAGGACAGCACCACTGGAATAATGGCTGCACCACCACTGGACTGAGCAGGACAGACTACAGGACAGCACCACTGGTCTGAGCAGGACAAAGCACAGGACACCACCACTGGACTGAGCAGGACAGAGTACAGGACACCACCACTGGACTGACCAGGACAGAACCACCGGAATGACCAGGACAGAGGACACCTAACCTAACACACCCTCCCTCTTCCCTGATCAATGCCCGAGTGAAGATGGCGGCGGCAAGCGGGGAATATAAAGAATCCGAATCTCGCAAGATCTGACTGCGAGATTATGATGAAATGCCTCGTTTTCAGTTTGGAGTCCACCGGGAATACCCGAACAGTGCTCGGATCGGGCTCGGATCCGCACTCTTCGGGGGTGCTCGGATTTACAAAATCCGAGCCCGCTCATCTTTATTTAGAAACCCATCTTATTAACTTCTTCATTAATTTAAATGTTTCCATTTTTCTCCTGAAATACTGTTTGATTCATCCTAACATTCATCATGAGAGTGAGAGGAAATTGTAGCTGTCTTTATTACATATGTTACTATTGTGTGTTTAAAAGTGCCAAAGACACAATATTGGTCAAAATGCTCCTAGGAATACACTTTCCAATCAGTACATCTGTAAGGTGCTGAAGGTGTTCCATTGAATATATAGGGCAATTTAAAATTACAGACACCTCCTGAGTAACTATAAAAATTCAATCCATGTTGCAGTGGTGAAAGTGATGCAGGTCCTGCCGCAAAAATAAATGCATCTTCTCCTCCCCTTGGATTTCATTTAAATAATATTGTCCTAGAAAAGAACAATATTGTCATTGTATTTTGACAAAAATAAGCCAAATAAATAACGCTTACTGGTGAATCAGACCACTCACAGTAATTGGAACAAAAAGAAGCCAATTATCAAACATCAACAAATCTCACATGTCTATAACCTTAAAAAGGGAATTTACAACCCCTTGCACACTCATTATTCCTGGATTGCACAAGGGGAAAGGTCTCTGGATGATGTCTTTGTCTGTGGCTGTTCTTAGCCCAAACTACTGAACATTCGTGTGCGTACATCACACATGATCTATGACTGTATGAACAAGTGAGGATTCTTTTATATCATTGTGAATCACAATAATATTTAATTTCAACTTTTTTGTTAAAATAATAATGAACCAACGATAAGAAAGTGGTGCTAGTAAACGAAAGTGACAAAAAGAACAGAAGGAAATGATCAAGCGTTTAACGTCAATCACGTCATATGGCTTTGTACAGCAGGCAGAAAGAGCCCTGCATAATCCTTCAGATACAGAACATTCGTGTTTACAAACAGAAGAAAATCAAGTAGACTACACTGAGCAGTCTGAGCAGACCGAAGAACAACCAGTTTATATATGGAATACAATTTCAAGGAAACCTGTTCTCAGTAACTACCACTACAAGTATAGAAACTTAGAGAAAGTGACAATGAAGTGATAGGACCTACAGCCAAAGAATTAACACAGAGCGCTGAAGGGACATTCCACGAGATAGTTACACCAAGAGAAGCAGCTCAATCTCATTACCTTCTTAAAGACTTTGAAAACAAGGCAAATAATCTCAGTGAAAATCGTAGCATTGCAGGCACAGAAATACCAACTGTTCATGCCAATAGTGATTTCAGGTACAATAATGACATAGGTTTATGGACCACATTGAATAACCAGGCAATATCATTCTGGGTTAAGTAAGGTCCATCGGAGTTGTCACCACTGGGATGGACCTTTTACCAATTTCAAACGAAAATACAAAAACCAAGTCTGGTTATGCTCACATAATTTATTCCATTCCACCAAAGTAAATGGAGAAACCTAACCTCGGGAATGGCTAGTGAATTCTCCCACAAAAGGAAAAGTCTACTGTTTTGTGTGCAAACTTTTCTCTAACCAAAATACCCCAATTACAGCTTTAGCGTCTAGTGGATTCAAAGGTTGGCATCACGCTTATCTTGTTCAAGCCCATGGAAACTTTACAAATCATATAAACTCTACGCTAACATACTTAACAACAAAGCATGGTCAAACGCTCACACCAAAACTCAAAGAGTAGATCAAAGCAGAGCAGGATTACTGGAGGCACATATTTCAGCGAGCTATTAGAGTGATTTCCCTTTTGGCAGAATATGACTTGGCATTGTGGGAGATGATGAAACATTGGTTCACCAAACATGGTAACTTTCTTGGATTACTTGAACTAATTGCCAAATTTGATCGCTTCCTGTGTGCTCACATAAATCAGTATCAGTAAGGGTCTTCTCAGCCATCGTACTTACCCAAACCAAAAGTGAAGAGGTTATCTCTCATATTTGATGGCTAATATACAGCAATGCCACAGAGAGCCAAGTGTCACCCCAAAGAGAAACAAAACTGAAGCAAAAGTAGTGATTTAAATAAAAACAATATTTTACTTGTCAGACTATGACCTTTACAAAAAGTTTTCATAAATAAAATCACAGGTCATAAATCGATAACATATTCACAGATTATATAACTGTAATGGTGAATGAAAATGGCGGAATCATCTACTTTAAAGACAATGGCAAATACAAACAATTACTTTACTGAGTGCACTCTGGTTTCTTGATATACCATGACAATAACTGCACACGTGTACCCCTGTAATTCCTTTTGAATGAGTATAATTAACAATTACCGTCTGTGTCTTGTCTAGGATAGTCTCTGGGTAAGCTGTTTGTGTTAGGGTTCACTGCAGCTGCCCAGTACATTTTGCAAATGAACAACTACTTAGCTTTTTCCAAATCTGCTGCTGTAACTCTTTTTCACCTTTTGTTATGTCTGCTGTTAAGACACTGTGTGAGGTACTTTATCTCCCTCACGGTGGTTTTATGAATTTCCCCCTTTTTAGCTCAGTGTGTAGGTCTCTGTAAAGGGGATTTTACCTGCAGACTGATCTTGCTCTCTACCCTTTTTTATAGCTCCTCGCCAGGGCCGTAACTAGTGGTGGTAGTCACATTTCCCGTAATTTATAGGCATCATTACTGTTAGTACGGTAATTTCAGCCGCGAGCAGAAATCGAAGTTAAAATTACCGTACTAATGTTATGATGTGCATCAATTACTGTAGTAACTGTAATGATGCGCACATCTCATTGTTCTAAAGAACATCGTGGGGAATTGAATCTCCCCTATATGTGTTACATTAATAGTGTGTCCAGTCAGAAGTTGGCTGATGTTTACCCTGCAGCATGGGGGTAGGTAAATGCTTGCCTGTGCGGCATCACATCAACACTCTAAAAATCTATAGTCTAATGGGAAGGTTGCAGTAGTTTTTTTTCTTTTAAAAGATGACGAAGAGCCATCCTGATTATATTCCACTAGAGTATTGGCAGAAGACGCTAAACATTTTAGATATAAAGGTAGATAGTTTGTGCTAATATAGGCATATATATATATATATAAATATATATATATATATATATATATATATATATATATATATATATATATATATATATATGTAAATAATATATATAGGAAGGTGATATTAACAAAATATGTGATAGAAATAGTCGTACGCATGTAGAACTTGAAACATTTTCTACTGCCTAGAGAAGATCTTACAGTGTATATGTTAAGCGATATTATATAGTACTGTAGGTTAAGTACTTTCATGTTTCGGGGTTTTTTTTACACTTAAAATGTGAAGATAGAATTTAGGTAGAAATAACTGCGGCTTCCGCAGCTGTGGAATGCAGTGTACATCCCTAACAAATAAATAGATAGTCTCTCTCATTTCCTTTTCCTTGGTAATAAATCTAAAATAGGATCAAACAGTTGAAGCAAAATAAACTAGTTTCTAAACCTAAAATCTTAACAGGATGTAACATACTGGATTCATAAACTGTTTCCTTATACTCCAACCTTGTTCAATGTCTAATTTCTTACTTATATACACATGAGGGAACTCCTTGTAGTTCGTTTTGCAGGAATATACATACTTTTAGGGTAAGAGTTGTGTTTGCGACAAATCATCTGCTCAAAGGATAGGTTTGTGGTACAGAATTTAGACGCAATGGGGCTTATTTCTGACATTTAATGCACTTTTCTACATCTGAGCATACACACACAACACTATTTTCAGAACTAGCGCTTTGTGCACAAGCCCAGAAATTGAAAAGCATATTGTAACGCCAGAAACGCAATTTGCGTTAAACTTAGCATAAGTCCTAATGCGTCTAAAGAGCATCATGTTTTATGCTACCTAATGGATCTCTGTTAACATACAGAATACCAGAGCGAGGTAGCAGCTTCTGTATTAGGAGTTTTATTTGCCCTTAAGCATTTTTCATAAGGTTGGTTGAGGACATAGAAAAAAAAAGAGAAAATAGAAGGACCTCTAAACCCCCCAAATTGTAGGGGCCTTCTTTATTTTGTTTTCCCAAATTATCTTAAATTTTGGTGCCACAAAATCTCAGCAGGGTATTTGTAATGTTTATGGATAAACAAGTCTTTCTTTGATTACTGTATGTATGGTTCCCTTCTCATAGCTACCCTTGTTTGTCTTTACTTTTCAAACTATCTCATATTTAATCTCATGAGTTTATCAAAATATTATCAGTTGGACCCATAGGGCAATGTCAATCTCTTTAATTAATTATTGATTATCACTGAGATCTGTGTATAATAAAGTTTATGTTAAATATTTTTATATTTTGGTGTTTACACGTGCTCTCTATTTAGTTATTATTTTTATGGTAATTATTTGTATGAATATTCTGTCCAGTTTATCACACAACCCTAAACCTTTGTCTATGCAACAGTATATACAGTTTTATACCGGAACCTGATGGGGATGTCATATTGAACTTCACATAACAATGGTCCCAAATGTATCATGTGGAAGCTGTTTAGATCCTCGATAATTGGCTCACTGATAATACAAACCCATTCTGAGTTGCAGAATCTTAATACATGGATTAATACATAACATTACAGCAAATGATTTAATTTATACAAAGTTTAATAAGAACAGAATATATGTGTACATATATATATATATATATATATATATATATATATATATATACTTTAATTATAGTTATACCTGTACTTAGGTAAAGCATTATAAATACATTAAAGTCCTGTGTTACATATAAGCTTAATATCACCTTTATTGTGTTACATATATGGATTTAATCTCTCTTTAATCTTACATTAACTGTAAATTATTATTAATGAAATCATTTTTGTCACACGTGCAATAGGCCTGATCCTTTTATTAATTATGATATTCCCGTGTTTGAGAAAACTGCCAAAAAATGTGATTTAAGAATCTACACAAACCCAAATGGAAATTGGCTGTTGGTCTGCAAGAAAATAAGCAACATATGTAAATCTAGAGTTACCCCATTGTTCTAAAGCAACATTGCTACAATCTTTTATTACCCTCTGTGTCCAGGGATAACATAAAATTGTCCATCTACCTAGCCTGCCCCAGTTGCTTCCATAGCTGTCAACATGCAGAATGTGTATGTACCAAAACTCCTCAACCCCAATTTTTGTAAAACTCCATTTCAACATGCTCTTAAACCGGTATCTAATTACTGGTGATAAATCCTCATGCATTAAAAATGATCGCTAAGCCACATGGCATATTTAGAGGTAATATGCATTTGATGAAAGTGTGAACATGGTACGTTCCCCTTTTGCCAAATGTTTTGCATTAGAATTACTGATTCAGAAAGATATGATGATAACCTGCAGCTTCATATCCTTAAACTGAACTCCCTGTGGATACTCTTACATCGCATTATCAATTGACTGACCCTCAATGCTTCAAAAAAGGCTGAAGTGAATGCCAAGGCAAATAAAACTGACTTTTGTCCCAAATAAACTGCCAGCAATCCCTGCAGAATGTTTCCCAGTAGCTCTGGGGCAATTGACCACATACTATCTAGGCTGTGAGTCAGACTCCATCCCTGCAACCAACGTTCTAATGTCAATGTGTTTTGTCACATGTATCCATTCCCACTGTTATAAGAAAATCAAAACATCTTACAAAATCCTTTTTTCTAAACTATCACTGTAACCATATTTCATTAAATCTAAATGATACGTGTCTGGTACCCCAATACTAGGTGAACCTTGGTACCATAAACCATGCTTTTGTGAAAAGAATAATCATACATCCCAGTGTCTGGAATAATCAGCAAAAGCACTATGCACCACTGATGATAAGATTCTTTCCTACATTTCAGCATCTCCAATTCCCTGTCTGTGGGATCAAATGATGGAAGGTTAGTAAAAATTCTCCTAAGCTGGGCTCACCTCAACTACAAACCAATAACAAATGTACCCCATGCTGCCACTGCAGTTCCAGCACTGAACCCAGCAAATCATCAGAACACCACTTTCCTCCACAGCCAACCTACCCTAATGCACCATGAAGAGACACATCTCAGGGTGGAAAATCCTATAATTTTACAAACAGTAACTTGCTCTTATCTATTTCTATGACCAGAAAAACATAAATTGGTGTTGGAACTACTATTTTCTCCATTATCAACAAGATTCCATCTCTTTTGTCTGGGCTTGAATTTTAGAGGACATTGTACCAATGAATAAGAAGTCATCTAAGTAGTGACAAACCCTGTTATTTCCTAAATCATTTTAACCACTCAACCCAGAAATTAAATAAAGGTTTCACCAAGTGACAAGAAATAGCACATAGTGGCCAAAAAATAAAAACATGAAGGCTGTATAGGTAGTAATATTAAGACTGACTGTTTGTCTGCATTGACTATCAATACCTCCTTCTCGAAGGGCTTACATATGGTCAAAGCTTCACAGTATTGAATACAATTCTGGGTCAATGGTGTCATTAACCAAGCCCCTGCTGGCTAGGACAAGTTGTGCATCACACTTGATTCCCGGGATATTTTTAGGACATCCCTCAGTGGTAAGATGCAAAGGTTCACAATTGACAAGGGCCTCAACAAGGTCCCCATGGGATCTAAACCTACATCCTTTTCAATTTTACCTAATTATTCCCTCAACGTGTACATCAAATGCAAGATTATTTTCCTTACATATTGTATGCCACCAAATTCACTCACCATGACCATAGACTTCTGAAACATTCATCTAGCAGTTCAGCTGTCTCCTTATCACTATATTGTACAAGCCATGGTACCTACTGGGACAGAACAAAGAGTTGATGTCACTTTAACCAACCTGTACCTTGTTTCTCAAAAAATGTGGACTATAAAATATACTTTTATATCCCTTTTAGTCTTCCCTGGATTCACAGAGTGCAAGTGCAGTGTTCCATTACTTGGGGGTAACTAGAATGTGTTCCTATATGTGTTGTGCTTTCTAAATGTATATATTTTTTCTTAAAGGTGGCCAGGTGGGTTATAGATAAGGATAAGGGGTGGTCTGGCTCTAGTAATCAGGTGAGGGGGGCTGTAGCTGTATTCCATAACCCATCCTTTCTCTACGTGAAGCCCTGATCAGCTGGAAGCTAGTTCTGGCTGAAAAAGCTTATAAGGGCTTAATACTGGATGTGTCCCTTAATTAACCTGAGTATATCCCCATTGTCAAGAGAAAAATTTTGAATCTAGTAGTGCGCTTTGTTTAGGGCTATAACACCAGGGTAATTTTGTCTGACAACAAGAGGAGGATTGAGGTTCCTTCATATCGCTAGTCAGATCTCTACCAGCAACATTATCATAGGCAGAACTGACTCAATTTTCTATGTAGCAGATATGTGTTAGAAAGAAATCCTCTGTGGTCATGTCCTAGTTAATCCCTCTCCTCTACACACTGTATGAGAGGGTACTAGGTTAGAGTACCAATCCTGAGTTTTTGGAACTATATATACATTTACTTAAGTTCCTTTGTATGTCTATGTCAGATTACTATACCTGAGTGTTTTCGATAAATTATAAACCCTACAAGTGCATTCCTACACTACAATTATTTAATTCAGAGTGGACACACTTGCTGGTTATATGAGATATACTATGTATCGATGAATATAGGGAATATAATTGAATCCCAATAAATTGTGTTATTTTGAATCTCATTGATACAATGTCCATAATTATGGGCATTATTCCCAGTAAATTATAAGTGTCACAATTTTGTGACCACCGGCTTCCCGGAAGGGTATTTTTAATTACTTCTTTCACTTACCTTTATTTTTCATCACCTCTTTATTTTAATATTCGCCGACTGTGATGTTATCTGACATACCAATTTTTAATAAATTTTCAATAAAATTTGTTTTTAATACTTTCCAAGGGACTGGAGTGCCTCAATTAACAATCTCTTTAGGTGATTCTTTTCCCCATTTTTCTCTTGATAGTAACTCTGGTTGTGAGAGCACCCCCTCAATTTGAATTATATAAATAACTCTTAGATACAAATGATGAGGAAGTCCTAACCTTAGAGCGAGATGGATTTGCTTTTCTCTATGACATATATATCCCCATTGTCTCAAGTTGTGGCTAGGAAGACACATTGGAGTCAAATCAACAGGGGTCCAGGGGATATATTAATATAAGAATATACAGATCGGTAACAGCCCCTTGCCATAGGCTTTAGGCTGGGTACACACTACAGCTTTTTCACCCAATTATCAGGCCGATTACATGATAAACGTCTGTTAGGTTGATATCATATTAGCGTGTACGCTCCAACGATCTTTATCGCACCAAAGTTCATTGTATCATTTCATTTGATTTTATAACAGCACTAAAAATCTCTGTAAACGATGGAACAATGTCGGGCAAATTCTGAAGTTTGTATGCACTCATGACCAGGCAGATCTCCATACAGTTTACAAAGTCATGATCTTTTCAGCAGATGGTTATGACAGATTAAGAGCACAGATATGAAGGTAAGTCTTGTAAAATGTGTATAGTGTGTGCACATGAATCGGCTGACCGGACTTTCAGTCGTTGGTAAAATCGTTAACAATATCACATCGGGAGAAATTTTCTGTAGTGTGTACCGAGCTTAAGAGATGCTGACTCCATTTCCGTTGAAGAAGGCACTGGTGTTGCAGAGGTTATTTAAGCATAGATTTTCCCTGTCATTGACTTTAAAGAAAATATGGTAGCATCTTGCTAATTCTGCCCCTAGGCTTGAGCATGCAGCATGGTGCAGGCAGCATTCCTTGTCACTGCCATCATTGTGTGGGAGTTTTGGACATTGTGTGACTCTTAGATTGTCATCTGCCTCATCTGCATTGCCGAATTTCGATTGGGTAGATTAGGAAACCAGGCAGAGACTAAAGGCCCTCAGGCACACTTTGTTTAGTGATAACCCTGTTCTTGCCTTCCAGCCACCATCGTCACCAACATGGAGAACACAATGCCGGTGAGGGATATGAAGCATCATTGGGAGGCAGAGTGAGGCAATTTCAGTTGCTCTAGATAGACCAATGCGTAATGCCATGTAGGCATTACCATTCACTGGTTGCTTTATATGTGACCCAAGGTGAGTAGGGTCCGGATTCTGCCATTCAGTCTTGTTCCAGCTTTTTTGTGTATGGATCACCCTGTTGCACACCTCCATTTGGAATCACATGTGGTCACCAGAAGGCCTCAACAAGTACCTGAGTTACTTTTGTAACCCTAAATTTCAGAGTGCATCATCCAATTGAGATTCATCTTCGATGACATTAGACACTGACTCCACTGAAATTCTTTGTCCTACATTCACTTCTTTCCCTCCTGATCCAGTTTGTCAGTGGTGGAGAGTCATGGGTTCATATCGGGTCTGATGATACTAATATTCTGTTAGAATTGCAATTTGGAAAATATTACCATAGGTGTTTGGTTCATTCGGGGTTGTGGTGGCATGTACCACTTTATAAACATAATTATCCAGCTTCTGCCACTATCCCATAACCTTTTTTTCTACCTAGTTTCAACATATTGCCTCATTTGGGCTCCAATAAAGATATCTGATTCTTTTAATTAAACTCTCAAAATGGACACCTCTAGGAATGTGAACATTAATTTAGGAAATTAAAACTGCAGTAATTTAGAAAAATTACCAAATAATCTATATAACCAAATTGAGAATCCCACAGTGTTTGCAAAGAAGTCAAACAGAAATGAAGTTGCAGTGAATGCCATATCTTTGGTGACAGATTTCAGATCTATGGTTTATTTAACTTGAGCAGATTTCTCAAGCCTGGAGATTCCTGTTTATTTCACCATGGCCTTAATGGTTACATGCTACATTTCATTCATTGCACACAAAACTGAGATCAGTATCTCTTCAAAGAGAGAGAGAGCAGCCAGCATAATTCCACCAGGATGTGCCATTGCTTAGAATGTCAGTAGACTCCACCCAGCAGCCTGGAATGCTCCATGAAGTGGTTTTCAATGGCTTAATATTGCTCATGATGCTACACAAGCATATTAGAAGTGCTATTATATCTGGTGGGGACTTTCATTTTAAACTTATGTAATGGCAATTTGATCCTGACCTGAAATGTATGATACATTGTGGACTGTGTAAAATGAATTAAATTTAAAGCAGATTTTATGTGCCAGCAACAAAATGTACATCAGAAACTCTGTGTGTAATAGGGTTGTTATCAGTTTTGGGGATAATGACTGGAAATAAAATTACAAACTACATTATCATCATCACCACTACCACCACCAATTTTGTATGAATGAATGAAAGACAGCTTCAAAGTTTTTTTTTGTTATTTGACATTAATACGGACTATTTTTTGTTGACCAGTTATAAGAATCTATGAATGCATAACATTGTATTTCATGACATAACAAATTGATATGCGAAAAATGGCAATTGAATTAATACTTTTTATAGCTGCTGTACATAAATAATAAAGTGAAAATATACATATTACACTAACTATATAAATAGCCTTAATAATTCGTTTCCATGAGACCACTAATTTGACAATTGTATCGATAGTGTGGAAAAAATGTCCAAAGTTTCCATGGATTATGAAATCCCTTGTGCTTTAAACAGATGGCTTGGCTATTGATTTGGAAGTATATGCCTTACTTTGTGAATCAAATTCTTGTTGTTGCTTTCCTTCTTGAAAGATTGCATAGTTTTTTTTTACCTATGCTAATTTCATCCTCCCTCTCTATAACAATCAATAATTATGACTATCATTACTTACTAAGTCTTATTAATTAATTACTGAATTACTTATATACACCAAATCAAAATCAAACATATGAATTTAATGTGCAGTATAGTTGTGCTGCAGCTGTACCTATTCTGTACTGAGCTGACAGTACTGAATTGCAATACACTCTGTACACAGTCAAAGTGAGATAATCAGCAAGTGAAACCCCTTCATAAGTTTATGAAAGATAATTGCTAAATGGAACTGGACACAGTAATTCTGATCATGATTAATAAGTGTCTTGTTAGCTATTGGTCAAAGAGCATAAAAAAATGAATACCCGTCACTAATGATATTAATACTGGTATCCCAAATCAAGACCCATTGTATGAATTTCAGCTGCTGCATTTATTACACTTGCAATGCTAGTCCTATTCTTACTCCTAGTCAACCATATCACAGAGCCAAATGAATTGATAGCCATTGTCCCAACTCTTTATATATATCCTATAAATTTAGGAAAATGTGAACGTGCAAATACAGTACAATCAATTTAATTTTCTAAATACATATGGAGCACTATTTACTTTGACCAATCTGTATCACCATGCACCTCCAAAGTTAGTTAAGTGAGGTTAATACTACTGCTCAAATTAACCTATCATGCTATGCTATTGCAGTTTGAAATAAGTATCAGAATCGAAAACATAAAATTATCACATAGATGAATTGGATCATGTTGACAGATCTGTCATTGTCATTATGACATTATTGCTTTACATGGCAACAAAGCAAAAATCTAGTGTTCCAAGGTTTGTACACACAGGCATTCATATTTTATGCTCACCTTTAAACCTAATAAACTCACTTTGCTAATAGACCAAAAAATAATGTAGGTGAATGGATCTGTACACACTCTTTCTGACAAGCCTGCTATATAACCATTTTCATGTTGTAAAAATAATGATGTCTCTGGGAACCCTTAGAAGCACATAGGGGCTGGTGCAGAGTGGAACGTGCGTCAGATACATATCTTACATGAAATCCCACAGCGCATGCCCAGAAAGTGGGAGCACACTTATGTGCCTATGCAATGATTCTGACACGTACTCCTTCAAAGGTGAGATGGGGGAGAAAAGGGGTACTCTAACATTGGCCGAGTACCGTAAAGATGTGTTTATGCAAATGAGGCTCTTGCAGACCTGTGAAACTCCCATATACACCTGTTAGGAGGCATATTTGTTGCACAAGCTGTAGGACAAGTGCATATAGTTGTTGTTGATGATGATGATATAGTAAACCAGGAGCACATGCAGCTGTTGTAGAAGCAGATGCATCTTCACATGTGTACGGCTCTACATATCGGCGGAAATATGCTCTATTTTAGTGGGGGTTTTTTGGAGTACTGTACTCTCATTGTGCAACCAACTCTGCATCAGCCCCATACTACATTATGCTGCAAGGAAGCTTCCAACGGGTTAACATTCTAATAATGTTAGGTTAAAGGTAAAATGTTTAATCTAAACTTGAAACTAACGTTATTTTTTCACACTTGTGGAAGAACCCTTTGTAACCTAAAATCTTATATATATTGTAACTTGTCCTTTCTAATGTAATCCTAAAATAGATAAACAAATAATTGGCTCCAGATACCTATAATAACTCATTCCTAATAGAAAATGCAATTTCTGTGCATATTTACATGTATTAACTTCTATGGGGCTTGCCGTGTAGCTTGCTCAGTTAAGATAAAACACAATATATTTTTTTAAAATGCACACTGAAGAGGAATAAAGTCCATTTAGAGCAGGCAGATCCGCTTTAAGACATTAGTGATCCAGGCAAACATTTAATTAATGAGCCCTTACTCTTAGGCAAAACATGAGGTGTATCCTTCAACTCTAAAACTAAGTGTATGATGCTTTCTTGAGAGAACAGTATACATTTCACAAACAAGCAGACTTACATTTACATTGATAAAAGTTATAACTGTGTGAGGAATATTTACATTACACAATTTTGGGAGGTAAAATCAGAGACCTGTTACAGATTCTAGTGCTTGAGTAATGATTCGGACTAAAATTTATGCTGTTTTCAAATGCTTCCATCGCACAGCAATAGAGAGCAGCTGGTCACCAATATCTCCACTTATGTGTGTGACAGAATTGCATAGGGACCCTGTCACTTAGTGCTGAGTGTCAGGATTGACCCACGCATTACCAGCTATTTGCTTGCATTTGAGCTTGGATTTTTTTTATGCTTGCAAGGCATTTGCAGAGCGTATTAGGAGTGTATCGGAAGCATCAAAGCACTTCAGGTACACGCCACAAGAAAAGTCAAATTTGACCGTAGCTTTAGAATTATGACTAAGATTAAGGTTGAAGTTAGTTTCATTTGTATTTTTTCTATTTTCCTCTTTAAAACAAGGGGTCTCTTTTTCCATATAACAATTAGAGATGCTCAGGCTTGGTTTCCCAAGAACCGAATATGCCCAAACTTAGCAGATCCAAGTACCGAGCCCTTTCGCGCTTTTTCGTGTTTGAAAACTAGACAAAACGTCATCGTTACATCGTCGAATCTTGCGATTTTTGGATTCCTTTTTAAGATCCAACATAACGGTGGGTGGGAGGGAGGGCGGGCCCAAGGACAATTCTATCTTGCACCATTTTTCTTTTCTGCCACTGTTGTGTGCCAATGTGTCCTAGATGTGCTAGGAACTGCCGTGTGTTTGTGTCATTGCTCTGTCGCTTACCATCCAGCCAGGTCACTGCAGTCTTCATCCAAAAGTGTATGAAAATAAAATTGTGATCTGTGAGGTGGTCAAAATTGACTGAAAATGACTTGTAATTAGTGTTATTGAGGTTAAGAATAATGTAGGAACAAAACAAAAGCAAAATTATGTGATTTTAGCATATTTTAGGATTTTTTCTAAAAAATCCAAAACCAAAACCGAAACACACAAGGGAGGTTTTGCCAAAACCAAAACACGGAGCTAATTCAGATCCAAAAGCAAAACCAGTTCACGGGGGTCAGTGAGCATCTGTAATAACAATAGGTGCTGAAACAGAAGCTCCTAGGATCTCACCTAGCAGGTCTAAAGGTAACCCTGGAACAAATACCCCCCTTGCTTCTATATTAGAACCTCTCTGTGCACTTAGATACTTTAATAGATTATACTGTATCTCCCATAGTGTGAACCGGAAATGAAGGATGTTTCTTTTTGTGTGTGGAAAAATACCAGTTTCCACAGTGGCAAATATAATTTAATGCTGTCAAATATATGTTTTGATTTACTTCCAGGGCACTTACGTCTTTTGCACAGTATATATACCATCTCCGCAAACCCATTGTAGATTCAGCCTGGCAGCAGTGGTCATGTTGCATGAAATATTTAAGTGGGATACTTTTATTATGTACAGATAATCTCTTTGTTTATTATTGAAGTGTTTAATGAGAAGTCATTAAAGTAGATTCAGGAAGGTTTCTGCTATAACCACTGGACTGTCAGTTGAGATCACAGACTGTTTCTTTGTGCAGAGAATTTATAATAGTATCTTAGTTTCAGTTTACGTTTAACTTAAACAGTTTGTAGAGTGATTATTTTTCTTCGGCATTGTAAAACATTCATTCTCTCTGTTTATGCTGATGAAAAGCTGAGACTTACTCCTGACAGTTAATGTAAATACAATATATCAAGGAGTATAAGGAGCACTGAGAAAGGGCTTTTAAAACCTGTCTCACTTAGCAACATATGTACCGTTCATCGGTGAAAGCTCTAAAAACGTGTAACCAGCAGATAAGCAGCAGCTTAGCATGTGATTCATAATTACAGAGCCATCTAATAGACTTTCCTATTTCACTTCAAACTTGGGAAAAAAAGAAGCAAGGTCAAAATTAAAAATGTATGTAATATATACAGCTTCTGTCGGTAGCTAGAAAGGCATTCTACAATTTATAAAAGGGACTGATTCATTAAGGAACGTAAATGCCAATATGTGCCGTATTTTTCGTCTAAGACCTCTGCGCATGCATACCAGACTATACGCCAGTGAACACAGCGATATCCAATTAGTCTTTGAGCGCAAAGGACGTTACTTCAGCCTACGATTTCAGGCAGCAGCGTCAAATTCAAGATTTGGGCATCTCAAATGTATGTGTTAATGAGTTGTATCACTTGCACCGGCTGCAAGGTCGGGTGTAATTGTCGATTACTAGTGATGGCGGCTGTGTATGCAATGCTAGAACATTTATTTGCAGTCAGGATCAACTCTAAAAATGCATTTTAAGTACAGTAGATATTGATAACATCATAAAAAATGTATTGGCTTGATAAAAAATAAATACTTTTTTATTTTTTTACACTTTTGCCATTAATGACTATGGGCCTGATTCATTAAGGATCTTAACTTGAGAAACTTCTTATTTCAGTCTCCTGGACAAAACCATGTTACAATGCAAGGGGTGCAAATTAGTATTCTGTTTTGCACATAAGTTAAATACTGACTGTTTTTTCATGTAGCACACAAATACTTGATAGCTTATTTGTACACTGAAATTTAAAGTTAATATTTGTGTGCTACATGAAAAAACTGTCAGTATTTAACTTATGTGCAAAACAGAATACTAATTTGAACCCCTTGCATTGTAACATGGTTTTGTCCAGGAGACTGAAATAAGAAGTTTCTCAAGTTAAGAACCTTAATGAATCAGGCCCTATATTATTAACAGGTGACAATCATTGAATACTTTTCTTTTTTCTGTGCGTTCTTTTGGTACTTTATATTCCACATATATATTGGTCCTATCCTGCAGTGTGTTGCACTGTATTCAACAAGACAGGTATCTTCAGACCAGCTTCTAGTTGAACAACAATGCCTGATTTATGAAAACATTTTTTCATTCATTAATGAATGAGGTCCACAATGTTACATTAATCTTTAAATGAGTTATATTTGTTTTGAAAATATAGATGTAAGGACAGTATTAGTATCCATAGAGAAGCGACAATTTAAAGTCAATAAAAAAATGAAATAAAAAAATTAAAAAGTGAAATGTCTGATAAGACTTTGATATCTAAATTAGGACTATATTTCACTTAATGTTAAAATAATTACATAAGCACACGGAGCATGGTTTGTTTAACCTTGCAGGATGATTGAGCACCTCTGAAATGCTGGGGATGCCACCAAACTTGCCATAATGTGCCCGCCCTATTCAATCGCAAGACTAATTGTGCCATGGCTCAGGAGGGAATGACAAACTATGTGATATTATCAAAGCAAAGCATGCTTCCTCTGTATATCATAAGCACAGACAGAAATTGGATAATAGCAGGATTTCAAAAGATCCTGACCCTGGACTCACAAGTAAGCTCAGCACAGTTGTTGTTGCTTCTGTTGTACACATGGGCTTGGTATAAAGTTATGTGAAACTAATAAAATAGGAAATCTTGATTTACGTTCATTACATTAGTACTTGAGCCATACAAATGGTGCCCTATTGCTATAAATTGGTTGCTATAAGTCATTGCTAAAAGAATAAAAAAATGAAGCTAAGTTAAAAATTAAATTGTTTTCATAAATGAACTGGGGCACTATATTAAATGAACTGGGGCACTGTGCTAGAGACTCAAGAACTTGGCCATGGAACCAGAACCTATCAATGCTTCTGAGTATTCATAGGCATGTAGGTAATATTAATAATACCAACCAGCTGGGAACATTATTCAGGTGCTTTGTTGTACAATTTTCAGGTATTCTTGTGTAGCCCCATTGAAAATTAGGGCACACATGTGACCTGCTTGTCCAAGTAGAGTTCTAGTTTTTCGCTCTAGAAATCTGTAATGTTGAACTTTACTCCCGATGCACCTAGATCAACAAACTGAGTTGGAATAAAGTTATGTTTTGTCATATCTGGTATCCAGAATCAGAATGCTGAGTGGTGCTATGAGACCCATTCTGCAGTGTTAATTGAGGTTGTTCTGTGGTTGAGGCTTTAACCTTTTATTTTTTATTTGACATGTACTATTAATATTTTCTTATTGCATATTATGATATTTATCCTCAAGAAGAATCTGCAGTTGCTGGAAGAATTGCCACAGAACTGTCATGTGGCGGCTGTGAAAAGTGAGCAAGTAGCAAAGCAAAAGAAAAAAATCCATACAAGACCTGAGTCATTTTTCAGCCTGACACAGAGTTTTTATAAACAGTGGGCCAGTGATTTATCATCACCACTTTATTATAAGAGCACGCTGGATTTTGATTGTATACATAGGTAAAGGAATGCCCGTTTCTTTCAGCTCAGGTCAGCACAATGGGAATTCTTTTAACTCGGGTTGCATTAGTATAATTTGGAGAACTACTACATAAAGAGAAGAATATTTTCCTGTTCTCTGTTCCTGTCAGATATATCCCTCCAGGTATGGCCATGTGAAGTCACAATGTAAATGGCTGTTTTACTATTCTTGATGCTGTCTGAATTTGTTGTAAATTGCCCCTAATTATATTTCTGTCATAAGAGACCCCTTAATTACACCAAGGGGTATATTTACTAAACTGCGGGTTTGAAGATGTGGAGATGTTTCCTATAGCAACCAATCAGATTCTAGCTGTCATTTTGTAGAATGTACTAAATAAATGAAAGATAGAATCTGACTTAGTAAATATACCCCAAGACTTCAACTACACACTGGATAGTTTAAGTTATAATGATAATCTTAGGATTCAATGAACACACATGTAGGTCATTGATTCAAAAACGCTAGTTTTTGATAAAAAAAAGTAAATTTATACTACTGCCAACATTGAAATATATGTGTTCATCAGGCTTTCCAATTGAATATATATCACAGGCTGGGAGGGCATCCTGAGATTTGTAGGTACACAGCAACTGAAGAGTTAGAGGGTACTTATTTCTCATATACAATGTATATTACCAGCATGAAGCAGCTGTTTCTGTTCCTCCCCACATCGTTATCTTAGGAGAGGGTCCAGCCGTGAGCACAGCCAGTATGCTAATTACTAAATTATGTCTATCTGTAGTTTCATGCGTCCTCTGATCTGAATCAAGGCAAAACGTCATTGTTGGATCTTGCGGGTTTTGGATTCCATAAGTGCCTTCCTCCCCAGGAGATCCAGTGCTGTTACTCACACAGAAACAGGGATAGCAGTGTTCTTGTCACTCTCCATTCTCCAGTGACGTTGCTCAGTGCCATTGCTCACACAGAAACAGAGGTAGCAGTGTTCTTGTCACTCTCCATTCTCCAGTGACATTGCTCAGTGCCATTGCTCACACAGAAACAGGGGTAGCAGTGTTCTTGTCACTCTCCATTCTCCAGTGACATTGCTTACACAGAAACAGGGGTAGCAGTGTTCATGTCACTCTCAATTCTCCAGTGACATTGCTTACACAGAAACAGGGGTAGCAGTGTTCATGTCACTCTCCATTCTCCAGTGCCATTGCTCAGTGCCATTGCTCACACAGAAACAGGAGGGGTAGCAGTGTTCTTGTCACTTGAAAAAAAATTGACTGAAAATTAATGTTATTGAAGTTAATAACTATGTAGGTAGAGCCAAATTATGTGATTTTAGCATTTATTTAGCAATTTTTGTAAAAAAAAAAATACAGATTCAAAACCAAAACCAAAACACATGAGGATGGTTTTGCCAAAACCAAAACACGAAGTTAAAACAGATCCAAAACCAAAACCAACACCAAAACACGGAGGTCAGTGAACATCTCTATTTTTTACCACTTTTATCCATCTCTGCATAGCTCATACCACCATGCGACACCATATTCCATCTGTGGAAAATATTCTATCAGTAGTCATGAGTGATACATTTTTAAGTTACTTTGGGAACAACATTTGAATACATTTTCTATTTGTACATATATTTATGTACAATGATGACTTGTAATACACTTGCATGATATAAAAAAAATCATGCTGGCAGTCATAATGCATAAGAGAATAAAAAAGGTAAAATGTATGAAACGAGGAGCAGTCTGTGACAGCAGCAATTTTGCTGCCTTAGGCCAGATCCATGTGGTTGGAGATGGATGGTGACAGGTCCTGTTTAAAGGTATCCTACTGCCTAAATATAATCACCTGTCTGTGCAGGTTAATTACACCAAAGTCAGATTAAGCCTTAAATTAGTTGTTCTAAAAGACTGTTATATTTATTTTTATAGGAAAACAATCTCAAAAGCAAATTCTTATTTACATCATTCTTGCCATAGTTTGTAGAAGAAATACCTTCATTTCGAAATGCATTGCAAATTGCAATAGTGTACTTGTGCGTTCCTGATTGGTTATAGTATTCAGTGTGGTGGAGAGCAGCCTCAATGTTCTAAAATAATATACATGCTGTGATCTGATCATGTATCATGTGAGAGAGATTTGATTTATTGGAGTTTTTCTCTAAACAAGATGCATGTCTGTATACTGTGTACACCTGTGTACAGCCTGTGTACACCTGTGGGGGTGAAGTGCTGTTTTTCGTCTGGTGGATGATTGCTGGACTATAAAGTTTTAAAAACATGTTAAAACTTAAATCATGCTATTTGTTTTTTAAATACTGTATTTATCTTGGAAGGGCAACACAGTGATTTGTATACATTGCAAAATAGAGTTTCAGCAGCAAACATATACTTGTAATATAGGTGTGGCCCACCGTCCAAAAAATATAAACAGCCAGAAAAGTTAACTTTTGCCATTATTATTTTATTAATGAGAGAGCAAGCATATTCTGCATTCCTGAAAAAAGTAAGCAAAATATGGAAAATTATCTGTAGATATAGAAAAGTCTAAAATAAAAAAAGTGATGTTACCATTAAGCCTCCATTTCAAAAAAGTCACAACAAAAGTTCTAAAATATCTTTGGCCCCCTGTGAATTCATAGGAACAGGACAACTCTGTCGCCAGAACATCGGAGCCAGAAGAGCTTACAAATCAGACATTGATGCAATATCAGTTTTTTGAGTCATTTATAACCCACTTGAGAATTCTAAACTCACTTGAGTTTGGTGTTTGTTCTATGTATACATGTAACACATAAAATAGTACCTAAAATTTTGAAGAATCTAAGCAGCTATTCCGGCCTTTTTTTGCTTTGGTCTTCCCACTTAGTTAAACAGTAAAACCATGACCCTCTGAGGTTTTACTTCCTGTTTGATGTGTGCTTCCTGTGAATTAACAACATTAAACTGTGTTGCTGGTCTCTGCAGAACATTGTGGTTTCTAATTATTACTCTTACCAATGCACTTTACAACTAACAAGTAGCCGGTACCCAGCTACAGGTGCTCAAAGTTTGTTGCAATGACACTCCTACTTTACAATAGGTAGGAGTACCATGGTGACTCCTGGCTGTCTTGTCACAGATGTCTGCCTGGTTCAGCTGTGAATCGCTCAGCTTTCACCATTCACCGCACCATGTACTACATGGAATACGAGCACAAACACATATGCAAATGTGGCACTCTGTGGTTATACACATTTTGGGAGATATCATCATCTACTATTTTCGTTTTACTATATTCATAATATTTCCAGAGGTAGGTGCCTGAAATTAGGCACCTGCATCACCCCACACCAGGGGCGCACGGAGGATTGTCGGGGGAGGGGGTTTCTCCACGCCGACCCAAAAAAAAAAAAAAAAAAAAAAATGAGAGAGAGCTGCTGCGAATGCGCCCGCGCATGCGCAGCAGCTCCGTTTCTCCAGCGCTGTTCTATACAGCAGCCGCGGCGCTGTCTAAGAAGCGTCTGCGGCGGTGCTGTATACAATACAGCACCGCCGCGGACGCTTCTTTGACAGCGCCACGGCTGCTGTATAGGACAGTGGCCACTTAGTTAGCGCAGGGGGGGTTTCAAGAGACTCAGAAACCCCCCCTGCGTGCGCCACTGCACAGACAGACAGGCGGTTACAAGTACTTGTTTTGTTTATGTACATTTTTACCTATATTCTTGTGTGGAAATGTATTAATTGATGTATTTTGTGTATACTTTAGTGTACTGATGTGAACAGATCATGTGATAATTGACTTATCTGAAAGAATTGTAATTTATGATCATGCTTTAAAAATGGCCGGTCAGGTTTCAAATTTATTTTTGTACTGTGTGAGGCAACTATAAACAGTTATAAGTGCATTTTTCAGATTATTCACCTTTTGCTGGGCTTTAGATATAGACCATTCTAAGTATTATGTTTATGTCCCTTCATACTTTAGAAGTTGTACAGTAGTACATTAAATTAAAATTGTTTTTGTCATTCCAACTTCCCTGTTTCTTTCTTTGGATGCAGAGGCATAACGTGCTGTTTATTCTTTACTGTGGAAAATATTAACATCCCCTTGTGAATATTTATAATAAACTGTTTGGAACTGTTCATTATGCAACAGGAAAGGAACAAATATGTTAGGGCCAGGATCACACATGCATTCTGATGCTTGAGCTAGTAAAGGGTGAAATGTACCAAAAATAAAATAAAAAAGAAACAAAACACAAACAACAGAAACAATAGAACTTGTGATATTTTCGTTATTTTATAATTATAGTGCAATTTTATAATTTTTCATTAAAGTTATCTTCAGTTGTAATTGTGAACCATAATGTAAACAGTTGAATTATATACTATTTGTAAGCATCATTTATTTTTCTATTAATGGTACATAATAGATACGGAATAATGTAAACTATACGTACAACACAACATTATTTGCTTGTATATGTTAACGTAATAGTGCGAATGGCATTGGTTGCCACTGTGTAAAGAACTAAAAAGATCCTGTATCTTGATTGAATAGACTACAATATAAAAGAGCTTCCCAGTGGTAAATACAGTAACTTTTGCATAAAGCAGCCAATAGACTAAAGAACCCCGTCTTACCAAAAAGAATCATGCAAATACATTTTCAATATGATGTCCTTAAAGTTTATTGCATGCATTATAACTTATTAAAGGTTATGATATTTAATGTATGGATAAATTAATAAATAACATTTGTTTTGTATTCCTACCATTCAAAATCATTTTCTGAAGACAATGCAGTGATTCTTTTTGACTTGTTTCTAGTGATAACCCCCAGTATCAAGAGCTAAACACGTTCACCTACAAATGTATTTCTCTCTGCTGCTGTTACCGAGAACATGCAGACTATGGCATTGATTCATTAAGGCATGCAAAACGCTTTGTGCATTTGTTTTTAAAACGCAAATAAATCGGGCATACGCACGTCTATATTCAGCAAGGAGTGGATGGAAAGATATGGAGAGGAGCACAGTGGCTTATTGGTTAGTATGTTCTCCCTGTGTTTGTGTGGGTTTCCTCCCAAAATTCAAAAACATACCAGTAGGTGAATTGGCAGCCATCAATTTGACCTTAGTGTGTGTGAGTGTATGTGTGTGTGTTAGGGAATTTAGACTGTAAGCTCTATTGGGGCAGGGACTGATGTGAGTGAATTCTATATACAGCACTGCGGAATTAGTGGCGCTATATATATAAATGATGATGATGATATGTCTGTTGATCAATACAGGTCTAGGTGCGCTCTGCTCTCACAGACGATACATTGCATGATACGTCCAATACATATGTGGAATATAAAGTCACAAAAATGAAATGCACTGAAGAAAAAAAAATCGAGTAGTGTCACTTGTTAATAATAGTCTTTAAGGACAAAACATTAAAAAATAAAAAAGGGTTTTTTTTGCCCCCCCCTCATAAAATACATGTATTAGGTTTTTATGAATGTCTACTGTACTTAAAATTCATTTTTATAGTTACTTGTATCTGCAAATACATGTTATAGCTTTAATACGCAACAGTCATCACTAGTTACGATTGAAAAACACATACCTGTGTGATGCTCGAAGCTTAAATCTTCTGCGTGCGCTGAAGCTTGGTGCTACCTTACTGTACACCGACTATGTGCATACGCCCAGTTTCCCTCCCCATTCCACCCATGAAATTGTAGGCTGCATTAAGAGTGCTTGTGCTCAAAGATGAATTGGAAGTTGCTTCCTTCATTGGCCTATGGTATGTTTCTTGGCATGCGCTGTGCGTTGTTACGCAAAAAATGGCACGTTTCTGCATTTACATTCCTTAATAAATCAGGCCCTATGTTTTTCATTCTCCAGACACATTAGCGGAAGTTGGACGCAGAAGGCACCTAAGTGGATAAGTACTACATTTGATTAGACACACAAATATATACTATAGTTTTGTGACAGGAGGATATAACACATAATTTGTCTGAATTGTGAACTTCAAAAAATGCTTCCACACTACATTACAATTAGGGATGTGCACCGGCGACTTTTGAGGTCTCGTGTTTTGTGTTTTGGATCCGGATTTTCGTTATTTTTGAGGTTCGGATTTGTCTCGCAAAACACTTGACGAAAGGTCTCGGTTCGGATTTAAGGTTTTGGATTCGGATTTTTTTGCAAAAAAACATAAAAAGTTTAAAAATCAAGTTTTTGGGCTTATTTTCACTCCTAGGCTATTATTAACCTCAATAACATTCAATAACAAGCATTTCCACTAATTTACAGTGTATTCTGAACACCTCACAATATAGTTATTAGTCCAAAACGTTGCAACAAGGTATCTTTCTGGACTGCGTAGAGGAGTGGGTCACCACAATATATATTAAAAATGCTGAACTTTTATGAATCGCACCAATAAATGTACCTGGACTGCGTAGAGGAGTGGGTCACCACAATATATATTAAAAACCCTGAACTTTTATGAATCGCACCAATAAATGTACCTGGACTGCGTAGAGGAGTGGGTCACCACAATATCTTAAAAACCCAGAACTTTTATGAATCGCACCAATAAATGTACCTGGACTGCCTAGAGGAGTGGGTCACCACAATATATATTAAAAACCCTGAACTTTTATGATTCGCACCAATAATTGTACCTGGACTGCGTAGAGGAGTGGGTCACCACAATATATATTAAAAACCCTGAACTTTTATGAATCGCACCAATAAATGTACCTGGACTGCGTAGAGGAGTGGGTCACCACAATATATATTAAAAACCCTGAACTTTTATGATTCGCACCAATAAATGTACCTGGACTGCGTAGAGGAGTGGGTCACCACAATATCTTAAAAACCCAGAACTTTTATGAATCGCACCAATAAATGTACCTGGACTGCGTAGAGGAGTGGGTCACCACAATATATATTAAAAACCCTGAACTTTTATGAATCGCACCAATAAATGTACCTGGACTGCGTAGAGGAGTGGGTCACCACAATATATTAAAAACCCTGAACTTTTATGAATCGCACCAATAAATGTACCTGGACTGCGTAGAGGAGTGGGTCACCACAATATCTTAAAAACCCTGAACTTTTATGAATCGCACCAATAAATGTACCTGGACTGCATAGAGGAGTGGGTCACCACAATATATATTAAAAACCCTGAACTTTTATGATTCGCACCAATAAATGTACCTGGACTGCGTAGAGGAGTGGGTCACCACAATATCTTAAAAACCCAGAACTTTTATGAATCGCACCAATAAATGTACCTGGACTGCGTAGAGGAGTGGGTCACCACAATATATATTAAAAACCCTGAACTTTTATGATTCGCACCAATAAATGTACCTGGACTGCGTAGAGGAGTGGGTCACCACAATATCTTAAAAACCCTGAACTTTTATGATTCGCACCAATAAATGTACCTGGACTGCGTAGAGGAGTGGGTCACCACAATATCTTAAAAACCCTGAACTTTTATGAATCGCACCAATAAATGTACCTGGACTGCGTAGAGGAGTGGGTCACCACAATATCTTAAAAACCCTGAACTTTTATGAATCGCACCAATAAATGTACCTGGACTGCGTAGAGGAGTGGGTCACCACAATATATATTAAAAACCCTGAACTTTTATGATTCGCACCAATAAATGTACCTGGACTGCGTAGAGGAGTGGGTCACCACAATATCTTAAAAACCCTGAACTTTTATGAATCGCACCAATAAATGTACCTGGACTGCGTAGAGGAGTGGGTCACCACAATATCTTAAAAACCCAGAACTTTTATGAATCGCACCAATAAATGTACCTGGACTGCGTAGAGGAGTGGGTCACCACAATATATATTAAAAACCCTGAACTTTTATGATTCGCACCAATAAATGTACCTGGACTGCGTAGAGGAGTGGGTCACCACAATATCTTAAAAACCCAGAACTTTTATGAATCGCACCAATAAATGTACCTGGACTGCGTAGAGGAGTGGGCACTGGGCACCACAATAAAATATATAAAAAACCTTCAACAGGTCTGCATTACACTACACATACGGCTGCTCCTCCATCCTCTCCATCATATACATGTTGGAGTTTTAGCGTGTGACAACCTCTTGTTTTTGATAATGTCAGTGCATTTTGAATATTTTTCAATTTGCCCCACACCACTGAATGTACTTTATCTATGATACGCATCTATCTATCTTGACTGCGTAGTGTGGTGGCCCCGGTACACAATTTGGTACCGAGGCCACAATATAATTAAAAAACCCTCCACGTGTCAGAATTCCACCAAACAAGTATCTGGACTGCATAGTGGGGTGGCCCCGGTACCCAATTTGATACCGGGGCCACAATACCTCCTCCAAACATGGTACAGACAATTCGTCATTGAGATCCCAGACAGACAGGGTCAAAGTGTTATTGTTTGACTTTGTAAACCCAAAAAACTGTCCCTGTTGCACATAGTCGTGCAATGAAGACTGACTTTTTCATTTAAAGGCACGATCTTTCAAGTGTAGTGTTTGTAAGTCTAAGTCATATTATACTTTTGGTAAAATTGGTTTATTTTGTTCCTCTTTATGGTAATTAGTAATAGAATTAAAGTATGAAATAGAATTAAAGTATGAAATAGAATTAAAGTATTAAATAGAATTAAAGTATGAAATAGAATTAAAGTATGAAATAGAGTGGTATATAGAGTTGTAGTGTGGTATAGATAGAGTGGTCCACACAATATAATAATAATAAAACCCTCAACTGGTCTGAATTCCACCAAACAAGTATCTGGACTGCATAGTGGGGTGGCCCCGGTACCCAATTTGATACCGGGGCCACAATACCTCCTCCAAACATGGTACAGACAATTTGTCATTGAGATCCCAGACAGACAGGGTCAAAGTGTTATTGTTTGACTTTGTAAACCCAAAAAACTGTCCCTGTTGCACATAGTCGTGCAATGAAGACTGACTTTTTCATTTAAAGGCACGATCTTTCAAGTGTAGTGTTTGTAAGTCTAAGTCATATTATACTTTTGGTAAAATTGGTTTATTTTGTTCCTCTTTATGGTAATTAGTAATAGAATTAAAGTATGAAATAGAATTAAAGTATGAAATAGAATTAAAGTATTAAATAGAATTAAAGTATGAAATAGAATTAAAGTATGAAATAGAGTGGTATATAGAGTTGTAGTGTGGTATAGATAGAGTGGTCCACACAATATAATAATAATAAAACCCTCAACTGGTCTGAATTCCACCAAACAAGTATCTGGACTGCGTAGTGTGGTGGCCCCGGTACACAATTTGGTACCGAGGCCAATATATAATAATAAAAATGGGGCATCAACTGTCACCGTTGTTTAATATCTGATACACCTAAATATGGACTGCACAGTGGAGTGGCCCCGGTAGTAAATTTGGTGCCGGGGCCACAATACCTCCTCCAACTTCCAAGTGTAGTGTTTATAAAGACAGACAGCGTCGAAGTGTTATTAGTTGACTTTCTTAACCCTAAAATTGTCCCTGTTGCAAATATTCGTGCAATGGACAGTTACTTTTTTATTGAAAGACTCAAGCTTTCAAGTGTAGTGTTTATAAAATATAAACAACAATACAGTAGTTTTAGAGCACGTCAATACCTCTTGTTTTAAATTATGACACGGCATTTTACTTTTGGTTTAATTTCTTGTATTTTTTTAAATTTGGTTTTACTTTTTGAACATGGCAAACGACTGTTGATTGGTCATATAATGCAAAAAAAAAAGTTCCAAGATGGAATTGTCCTTGGGCCCTCACACCCACCCTTATGTTGTTGAAATAGGACATGCACACTTTAACAAACCAATCATTTCAGCGACAGGGCCTACCAAACAACTTTGGCTGAAATGATTGGTTTGTTTGGGCCCCCACACCAAAAAAGCTATTCATCTCTCCCTGTACAGACTAAACAGGCTCTACTGAGGCAAGATGTCGTCCTCATCCTCAACCTCTGATTCCTCTCCCCCTACAGTGTGTACTTCCTCCTCATCACACATTATCAATTCGTCCCCGCTGCACTCCACAACCACAGGTCCCTCTGTACTGTCTGGAGGGCAGTGCTGTACTTCATTGAGGAATTGATTATTCATTTTTATAAACATCATTTTTTCAACGTTCTGAGGAAGCAACCTCCTTCGCCGCTCACTGACCAGGTTCCCCGCTGCACTAAAAACTCTTTCCGAGTACACACTGGAGGGGGGACAACTCAGGTAAAATAGAGCCAGTTTGTACAGGGGCTTCCAAACTGCCTTTTTTCCTGCCAGTAACAATATGGACTGTCTGACATGTCTACTTGGATGGTGTCAGCAAAGTAATCATCCACAATTTTTTCTATTGTGACAGCATCCAATGCAGCGAGAGTAGACATGTCTGCAATGGTTGGCAGGTCCTTCAGTCCGGACCAGATGTTATCAGCATCCCCGCCAGTGCCTCTTTTGGGAAAACTGAGCTTTTTCCTCGCAGCCATAGATGTGGAAGAAAATGAGGGTGGAGCTGTTGGCATGTCACGGTCCTCTTCAGAGGACAATCTCCTGACCAGCAGGTCTTTGCACCGCTGTAGACTTGTGTCCGCCGGAAACAGAGACACAACATACGCTTTAAACCGAGGATCGAGCACGGTGGCCAGAATGTATTCCTCTGACTTTAAAAGAGTGACCACCCTCGGATCCTGGCAAAGCGTACGAAGGGCTACATCCACAAGAGCTACATGCTTGGTGTAATCGCAATGGCTTACCAGCTCCTCCCTCACTTTCTCCAGCTGCTTCTGCAACAGCCTGAACAGGGGAATGACCTGACTCAAGCTGGCAGTGTCGGAACTGACTTCTCGTGTGGCAAGTTCAAATGGCTGCAGAACCTTGCACAACACGGAAATCAGTCTCCACTGCGCTTGACTGAGGCGCATCCCCACTCCTTTGCCTATGTCGTAGGTGGCTGTGTAGGCCTGAATGGCCTTTTGCTGCTCCTCCATCCTCTGCAGCATATAGAGGGTGGAGTTCCAGCGCGTCACAACCTCTTGTTTGAGGTGATGGCAGGGCAGGTTCATGCTTTTTTGATGTGCCTCTAGTCTGCGGTAGGCACTGGCTGAATGCCGAAAGTGTCCAGCAATTTTGCGCGCCACCGCAAGAATCTCCTGCACACCCCTGTCACTCTTGAGGTAATGCTGCACCACCAAATTAATGGTGTGGGCAAAACATGGGACGTGCTGGAAATTGCCCATATTTAATGCCCGCACAATGTTACTGGCATTGTCTGACACCACAAATCCCCATGAGAGTCTAAGTGGGGTAAGCCACTGGGAGATAATTTCCCTCATTTTCTCTAATATGTTGTCAGCATTGTGCCTCTTATTAAAGCCTGTAATGCACAATGTTGCCTGCCTTTGCACGAGCCGCCATTTTGTAGTTGCTGCTACTGATGCAGCTGTTGCTGTTGCTGCGGAAGGGGATGCATCTACCCAGTGGGCTGTCACAGTCATATAGTCCTTCGTTTGCCCAGAACCACTTGTCCACATGTCCGTGGTTAAGTGGACAGTGGGTACAACCGCATTTTTTAGAGCACTGAGGACACTTGATCGTACTTCTCTGTACATTTTTGGTATCGCCTGCCTAGTGAAGTGGAATCTCGACGGGATTTGGTACCGGGGACACAATACCTCCATCAACCCTCTAAATCCCACTCCACTGATGGCGGACACCGGGCGCACGTCTAACACCAACATTGCAGTTACAGCCGCAGTTATACGCTTTGCAATAGGGTGACTACTATCGTATTTTGTGGTCATGGCAAACGACTGTTGGACGGTCAATTGTTTTGTGAAAGACTTAGCGGTCTTACGACTTCCCCTCTGGGAAGATGACCGACTAACAGCAGCAACAGCAGCAGTGGCAGTAGTAGGCGTACCGCTGCAGGATTCCTCGGATGAATCCCGTATTGAGGAGGACTCAGTCTGGCTGCTGACTTGGGCTGCAGGACTGAATCTGATGGAGATTGTGGAGGAAGTTGACGAGGAGGGTGTTGCTGGTGTGTATCCAACTGGACCACGGGATTTAGGTGTCCCTGTACCGATGAGGGTCCTAGCCCCAGTTCCTGAACTAACCACTGAACTATGAAGGTTATTCAGGTGACGTATAAGGGAGGATGTTTCTAGGTGGGCAAGATCCTTACCCCTGCTTATTTGAGCTTTACATAAGCTACATATGGCCATACATTGGTTGTCTGGATTTGGATAAAAATAACTCCAGACCGAAGAGGTGCATTTTTTGGTCTTCTGACCAGGCATGACGATGGGCTTTTTCATCCCATGGACATCAGCTGTTTCCCCCCCTGGTGCCTCATTTACAATAACCACATCACCATCCTCATCATCAAGTTCCTCCACAGAGCCAGCTACATCATCAATAGGCTCCTCCCGAGCCACCTCTTCCCGTACAGTGATGGGAAGGTCAGGCTTGACAACCACCAACACCCTTGGACTCGTCTTGAGGATTTGTGATAATTTCTCTTTAGAAGGCAGAGTTGTTTGCTGTTTTGTTGCTGACAGCATAACTCTCTTCAATTTTTTGTAGGGGGGGGGAGGAGGAGGAGGGCTAAGATCCGTGGGTGAAGCTGAACCACTAGTCATGAACACGGGCCAGGGCCTAAGCCGTTCCTTGCCACTCCGTGTCGTAAATGGCATATTGGCAACTTTACGTTTCTCCTCAGATGATTTTAAGTTTCTCTTTTTGCTACTTTTTCTTAACTTGGGCTTTTTGGATTTTACATGCCCGGTACTACGAGATTGGGCATCGGGCTTGGAAGACGACGTTGATGGCATTTCATCGTCTATGTCATGACTAGTGGCAGCAGCTTCAGCATTAGGAGGAAGTGGGTCTTGATCTTTCCCTACTTTATCCTCCAAATTTTTGGTCTCCATTATATGTAGCACAAGATACTGCAGAATGTGTGAACTTGGTAATATTGCAGTACCAATGGACTTATACTGCTGGATTGGTTTTGCAAATTTGGTTATAATAATTATTATATATTTTTTTTTTTTTAAATTTTTTATTTTTTTTAACTTTTTTTTTATTTTTTAAAAACTTGGGAATAATGGGGAAATAACTATGCCCTTAGAAGCACAGAGCACAGGACACAGCACCACTGGACTGAACAGGACACGGCACAGGACCCAGCAGCACTACGGAACTCAGCAGGACAGAGCACAGGACACAGCACCACTGGACTGATACTGCAGAATGTGTGAACTTTGTAATATTGCAGTACCAATGGACTTATACTGCTGGATTGGTTTTGCAAATTTGGTTATAATTATATTTTTTTTTTTTTTAATTTTTAATTGTAATTTTTTTTTTACTTTTTTTTTAATTTTTTAAAAACTTGGGAATAATGGGGAAATAACTATGCCCTTAGAAGCACAGAGCACAGGACACAGCACCACTGGACTGAACAGGACACGGCACAGGACCCAGCAGCACTACGGAACTCAGCAGGACAGAGCACAGGACACAGCACCACTGGACTGATACTGCAGAATGTGTGAACTTTGTAATATTGCAGTACCAATGGACTTATACTGCTGGATTGGTTTTGCAAATTTGGTTATAATTATATTTTTTTTTTTTTTAATTTTTAATTGTAATTTTTTTTTTACTTTTTTTTAAATTTTTTAAAAACTTGGGAATAATGGGGAAATAACTATGCCCTTAGAAGCACAGAGCACAGGACACAGCACCACTGGACTGAACAGGACACGGCACAGGACCCAGCAGCACCACTGACCTCAGAAGGACAGAGCACAGCACACAGCACCACTGGACTGATACTGCAGAATGTGTAAACTTTGTAATATTGCAGTACCACTGGACTTTTACTGCTGAATGTGTGAACTTGGTAATATTGCAGTACCAATGGGCTTATACTGCAGGATTGGTTGTGCAAATTTTGTGGTAATTAAAAAAAATTAAATTAGTTTTTGGTATTTTTTTAAATAACTTTTTTTTAATTTTTTAAACACAGGGGAATATTGGGGAAATAACTATGCCCTTAGAAGCACAGAGCACAGGACACAGCACCACTGGACTGAACAGGACACAGCACTGGACCCAGCAGCACCACTGACCTCAGAAGGACAGAGCACAGCACACAGCACCACTGGACTGATACTGCAGAGCACAGCACAGCACAGCACAGCACAGAACTAAACAGCACAGCACAGAACTAAACAGCACAGCACAGAACTAAACAGCACAGCACGAGATCTACCAGGACAGAGGACCACCTAACACACCCTCCCTCTACCCTGATCAATGCCCGAGTGAAGATGGCGGCGACTAGCGGGGAATTTATAGGATCCGAGTATCGCGAGATCCGACAACGGGATTATGAGTCAGAGCCTCAGTTTCAGATTTGAATTTGGCGCCAATACCCGGATCTGTCTCGGATCCGACTCGGATCGGCAATGTTCGGGTGGGCTCGGATTTCAGATATCCGAGCCCGCTCATCTCTAATTACAATTTGTGTAAAACGTGTATTTGTTCATCAATTGTATTTTAAGATGAATGCTCACTTCCCAATTTTTGGAACTGCCCCATACTAAGTAGTATGCACACAGTGCTTTCAACAGAAGTGATAGATGAGGGTGGATCAGTGGATATAGCTTATTTGGATTTTAGCAATACATTTGATACAGCATACCACAATACATACAGAAACTGAAAACCTTTGAGTTTGACTCAAATATAGTGGAATGGATAAAGCTTTGGCGAAAGGAAAGTAGACAATGTTATATGCTCAAATGAGTACCTTGGGGATCGGTCCTGGGTCATGTATTCATTATAACTTGTGTGCTACTAGGGAAAGTATATTTGTTTACAGATGATACAAAGATTTGTAAGGGTTGATACCAAAGATTAAGTAAAATTAATTTACAGTGATTAAGACAAAATAGAGGAATGTATACAGAGTGGAATTTTAATGTAATGTGTCAGACTGTAAAATAATCCTTGTCGGGCACAAAATTCCAGAAGCAGAATACATAATGAATGGAGATCTTATGTCAACAACAGATGAAAGGGACCTTGGAGATACAACTTGTAATGAGCACCAGCGCAATACTATTTCCTCCTCCACCAGTTGTTCTGTTGCTATGGACACCTACAAGCATACTGCAATCACACTGCAGCATTTTGATTGGCTGCCTCTGCTTGGCAGTGTAGGTAGCCCCAGAGCTGGATTAAGGCTCTGGGGGGCCCGGGGCACTTTAGACAGTGGGGCCCCTATGATGTAACATCGTTATTATTTTAGACAAATACACAGGCAATACTGTGTGCGCTATTGTTAGGTGCACGCAGCTCTGCCTTCACAAGCAGTACACGGTGAAGCGGGACATACCTCCCTACAACTTTCCTTGTAGTTGGACCCATTCCTGACTACGCGAGACAGTCACCCAAGTTCAGGACTGCCCGACCAGATTCAGGACAGTTGGCAGACTGTCCTGCTCTCTCCTACCTGTTATCACTTTCACCACCTGTGGCTGCTGGTGTCTTTAGATCAGTTGCTGCTTGTCTGGATCCTGGAATGTTGGAGGCCCTATTTGGAAAAAAAATGGGTACATGAAATTTTGAAAACTCCAACCAGCCCCAGCATTAAAACAATAGTATTCCCATTTAATATATAAACACATTTCCCTCCCTCCAAACTGCCCTATCAATAAATTAAATGGCATTTACGTCTAAATAATATAACCATTTCCCACAACCATCCATGGCATTAAATACTTCATATTCACATTTAATAAAAATACCTAATTTTCCCCAAACAGCTCCACATTAATTTATGAGCTTCCAAACCACCCCGGCATTAAATTTAAAGGTCCAATCACCCCATCTTAAATTGATAGACCTCACTATTAAATTAAATTGCCCCACCATCACCCTACAAATAAAATAGCACCCATTAAATAATTAGCATCCACCTGCAATCCACCATTAAATTAATAACCTACCTCCCACATTATATTAAGAACCCCCCTTCTCTCACTCATTTTATTAACATACTACCCCCTCTCCCTCACACATTATATTAACATACTACCCCTTTCACACACACATTATATTAACATACTACCCCTTTCACACACACATTATATTAACATACTACCCCCTCTCAAACACACACATTATATTAACATACTACCCCCATTAACTTTGTTCTATCCGCTCGATGTATGACCTTGTTTCTCTCCTCACATGGAACGGCACCTGTCACTTGGTGCACGTCCAATGTGACACCAATAGCAAGCCACATATAGGGGAAAGGGGGGACGGATCATAAGGATCTGTGGTCAATGATAGAAGGTGGGTGGTCTCGGAGGAGGGGCCAGCCACCAAGTAATAGAGACTTGGGCCAGTGCAGGGAGCTGCCCAAAATAGTCTTGCCCAGTGGGTGATACTGCACATAAAAACAAAAAAGAAACACAGATAAAATGACATCAGATTTGAATATATATATATATATATACATATATATATATATATATATATATATATATAAAATGTATCTTTATATATATATATATACACACACACAAAAATATGTTATGGGATCCTCTATTTTATTAATAATTATTAAAGTATTTATTGAAGCCTGCCCCTTCTATTAAAGGTTTAATTAGATTACACACATATACATACATATATATGTGTGTGTGTACATATATATATATATATATATATATATATATTTATATACACCATACTTGCCAACTCTCCCGGAATGTCCGGGAGACTCCCGCATTTTGCGAGAGTCTTCTGGACTCCCGGGTAAGTGTGGCAATCTCCCACATCTGGATAATTCTGCCCACTTCCTAAAGAAGTGGGCAGAATTAAGCCTCAAACGCCGCGATTCCCGGTGAATCGCGGCGTTTGGCCCCACCCCCCGCTGTCAAATGACGCTTTTTGCGGCATCACGTCATGGGGCGGGTCCAACATGACGTGCATTATGGAGCCCCGCCCCTGTTACGCCCACCTCCTACGCAGGCTCCCGGATTTGAAGTTCAGAATGTTGGTAAGTATGATATACACCTGATAATGATTAATAAAATAGAGGATCCTATAACTTCTAAGTTATAGGAACCACCATTTTATTAATCATTATTAAGGTAATCACTGAAGCCAAAATACAAAGTAATTACTCAAGCCAATAATGGGTTTGCTCTGTGTGCTTTTTAGAAATGGTTTCTAAATGTATTCTAATATGTCACTTGATTTTAATATACATGTATTGTTAATAGACCTTATATTGATTACATTGATTTTATCTAATATGGTTTTAGAATCCAGCACCTATATCTTTGAATTCTGCTCAAAAGCGTCATTGTTGCTTAGCAAGGAGGACCGCTTTGTGTGCTCTTTAAATATGTTATACATAAAGTTGTTCTAGTGATAATCACATGATCTGTAGAGACGTTTTAGACGTCCCCACGTATAGCACTGGGCTACGTCACTTGTGCGCATGCGCAAGATGGCGCGGCGCACACTATTTATACTCGTGACACATAGAGTCACATACTATTATTTCTCCTGATGAAGTCTTGATTTAATAAGATGAAACACGTTGAGGACTGTGTTTACTAGGAGCCTACTGACGCTACATCCAGCTACATGGTGGTGAGACTCCATTTGAATGCAAACTGCTCCGTTTTTAACAAAGATACCCAGATATGCTCATTTTTAAAGTTTTTATGTAAGTGTACATCTGTATCGCTATATAAAATAAATGTGGTGCTTTACAGTTTCACACTATGTGAGTTTAATTTTTTTCTATCATCCTGGCTATCACTGAGGATATATGAAGTATCAGATCTGGATCATAAGTGTTGAGTGAAGCTTCCCACTAATCTGAAGGGATAATAGAGCCTAACCTGACCCATGAAGACATCAGTTATGCCTACAGATAAGCCTTAAAGATTTGATATTTGGTACGCACAATATATTGTCTTGGTGTCGGTGCTTTCAAGTACTTCTCCTCTTTATTTGATTCACCATTAATATCTGAGTGTTCCTACCCACTTGGTGTTTCCAATTCTACTTTGTGGTACATCTTTCTGTATTATTATATACAGTATTGTACTATGTGGTGCCCCCTCCCGCTTATTTTGTTTTAGAATCATTCCAGCTCACCATCTGGCTTTGTGGGAATTTGGCAGCCGCCTGAACATAGGAATTATTTGCCCAAAGGGACAATTTTTGAACTTATTTGTCTTCTCGGAGTTACGCGCTGTACTATCTATTTTTTGTGTATTTTATATATATATATATATGTAAAATCTCCAAGTGAAAGTGTGACTTACCTTGGAAGCCAAGTTCAGCACAGCACCCTCAGTCTCCTTTGGTGTGGTCCATGCCTGGGTGGAGCTGCTGCAGTGGCACATGCGCAGCAGCTCCTATTCGTCCATCTCAGAATGTACAGCAGCCACGGTGCTGCTGTACATCATGCCGACGCCAGCTGTCAAATTCTGCGAGGAGGAGGTGCGCCGGTGTCTGGCCCCCTGACGCAGCCGCACAGCTGCACAAGCAGAAGAATCGGATCACCAGGTGATCCGATTGCGGCTAGCGGCGGGGGGCCCACAAAGAGAGGGGGGCCAGGGGCACGTGCCCCCTGTGCCCCGGCCCTGGGTAGCCCCATTCTGTTATAGGTGCAGGTACCTTTGAATCTAGATCTGATAACTGCTTGTTTCTTACCTGGTTCCAGTTCTGGTTCTGACCTTGCCTGGATATTGAATATTCAGCTTGGACTGTTCTCTAGATTGCTGTCCGCCCTAATCTATTACATATAATCTATATAGTCCATCATCTATTCCATATGTATGATTAATGGAAATGGACCAGCAAAATGTGAGAATTAATTTTTAATGTGTTTTTGTAAAGATGTTTTCTGTTATTTCTGTTCCCTGTGTCTTTCTCCTCTAGGGCCAATGTTACATGTTGGCCTCTGCACTTATCTCTGTGTGGTCAGAGCACTGGGGGTGCTGGAGCAGAGGCAGGTGATGAGCCATCTGCTCCCTGAGGCTCAGGCTCACCAGGAACAGATCCGGGGACAGGACTATGGACGGTGGGGTCCACCCAATTCAAGATGGCTACCTGGGATGTCGCTACCCCCTCAGTAGCTTCAAGCCTGCAGTCCACCTGGCCCTTCATTTCTTAGTGGATTGTTGTTAACAGCTCCTGCTGGTTTATCATATCCTGGAGGCTCACATTGATGGTTTTTAGGAGCTTAACTATGTTTGCATCACTTTTATATATTGCTCACGGCAACTGCACAGATGGAGAATGTGCAGGACCAGTTGGTGGAGAAGAGGGGACTATCCCTGTCAAGTCCTCGTCACACTCCTTCTCCAACAGTTCACATACGGTGGGTGGTTGCTCCACATCTAGAAACAAAAGTCCACATTCATTTGGAGTTATCTCTTTGATTCTTGATAAAATAAACTAGGGTAATAACACTACTTCTTTGCAGTGGAAATGTAATTATTACACATCTAAAAATGATACTATCTACACATTTGTACTAATTAGTCCAACAAATAGGAATATAATACTTGTGCTAAGTTGCAGACAATAAAGCATCTACATCTGAGACTAGTGTTGCTGTTTTGAAACAGGGATGAGCGGGCTCGGATCTCCGCTATCCGAACAGCCCCAAACAGTGCGGATCCGAGCCCGATCCGAGCACTGTTCGGGTATTCTCGGCGCTTAGCAAAACTGAAAACGAGGCAATGACTCATAATCGCGCCGTCGGATCTCGCGATACTCGGATCCTTTAAATTCCCTGCTTGCCGCCGCCATCTTTACTCGGGCATTGTTCAGGGAAGCGGGAGGTTGTGTTTTCTTAGTGGTGTCCTCTGTCCTGGTTAGTGCAGTGGTGCTGTGTCCTGTGCTCTGTCCTGCTGAGTCCAGTGGTGCTTTGTCCTGTGCTCTGTCCTGCTGAGTCCAGTGGTGCTTTGTCCTGTGCTCTGTCCTGCTGAGTCCAGTGGTGCTTTGTCCTGTGCTCTGTCCTGCTGAGTCCAGTGGTGCTGTGTCCTGTGCTCTGTCCTGCTGAGTCAAGTGGTGCTGTGTCCTGTGCTCTCTCCTGCTGAGTCCAGTGGTGCTGTGTCCTGTGCTCTGTCCTGCTAAGTCCATTGGTACTGCTATATATCAACGTTCACTGTCCCTTTAGTCTAAAAAAATTAGTACTGCAATCTAACAACGTTCACTGTTCCTGCAGTATAAAAAAATAGTACTGCAATATATAAGTACATTCACTGTTCCTGCAGTATAAATTAATTTGTACTGCAATATATAACAACGTTCACTGTTCCTGCAGTATAAAAGAATTAGTACTGCAATATATAACTACGTTCACTGTTCCTGCAGTATAAAGGAATTTGTACTGCAATATATAACTTCGTTCACTGTTCCTGCAGTATAAAAGAATTTTGTACAGGGAGAGATGAATAGCTTTTTTTGTGTGGGGGCCCAAACAAACCAATCATTTCAGCCACAGTAGTTTGGTAGGCCCTGTCGCTGAAATGATTGGTTTGTTAAAGTGTGCATGTCCTTTTTACGCAACATAAGGGTGGGTGGGAGGCCCCAAGGACAATTCCATCTTGCACCTCTTTTTTTTCTTTGCCAGCTCGTTTTGTGGGGGTCCAAACAAACCAATAATTTCAGTCACAGTTTTGTAGGCTCTGTCGCTGAAATAATTGGTTTGTTAAAGTGCGCATGTCCTATTTCACCAACATAAGGGTGGGTGGGAGGGCCCAAGGACAATTCCATCTTGCACCTCTTTTTTTGGCTTTATGTGCTCTTTGGGGCCTAGTTTTTCAAACTGCCATCCTGTCTGCCACTGCAGTGCCACACCTAGATGGGCCCCGTGTTTGTGCCGCCCACTTGTGTCGATTAGCTTACTCATCCAGCTACCTCGGTGCAACCTTTTGGCCTAAAAACAATATTGTGAGGTGTGAGGTGTTCAGAATATACTGGAAATGAGTGGAAATTAATGTTAGTGAGGTTAATAATAGCGTAGGAGTGAAAAAAAATCCAAAAATCTGGATTTTAGCACTTTTTATGCTTTTTTAAAAAAAAATCAGAACCCAAAACCCAAAATCAGAACCAAAACCTTGAGTGGGGTGTTTTGGCAAAACCCATTCGAACCCAAAACCTCAAGGTAATCAGAACCCAAAACCCAAAACACGTAAAGTGGCTGGTGCACACCCCTACTTTAAAACATAAAGAAGTGTGTGCTTTATATAACTAAGCACATCTGAACTGGTTGTATTAGATACTAAGGTAGTAGTGGGGATATGGCATTACATCATAAATACACACTGTTCGTGTAACAAGCGTTAATAATCGGTAATTACTAGTTGTGTTTATTCGGAAGTAAGCCTAATTACAATATACGTGCATTTGTGTCTGGGCTGGTTTAAGTGTTCATACACCTACCGTAACCCTCTGCATATGTATGTAAATACACTATTTTTGCACCTGAAGTATCTCTGATGTATATGCTGCCAATGTGGAACTGGACGTATCTTGAGATGTGTATGGCTCTGCGAAAATAGGCTACTTTTGCTGCACTTTTTATGCCAAAATTACTCTCATTCTGCGTCCAACTCCCTATCATTTCCAATGCTTTTCTATAAAATTTAATTTTGCATTCTGGTATTTGTACCGTAAGATTGTGAAATAAAGATTGCCTTTAATACAGAAAATTTAAATAAACATTCAAACAACCCCCTTAAAAAACAGCCACAACATAATGTGGGTTGATAACTACTTTAGATTTTCAGAAGCTGGTGTTCCTATATATTGTAAGCTTGTGAGTAAGGGCGTCTCACCTCTGTATGTTTGTTTATACCCAGTCTTGTTTCATTAGTTTGTTTCCAATTGTAAGGCGCTGCACAATATGCTGGCGCTATATAAATAAATGTTAATAAATAAGTAAACAGCATAGAGCGGACAGGATTCAGCCAGTACTTTGTGGTAAGCACTAAATAAGCAAACAAGTAATTTCAACAACCTCGGCCATTCAACAGCCACAGGCACACAATGTTTGAGTCACACTGGCCCTCCTCAGATAAACAGCTAACAACCATATTACTGATTCCAATGATACACTTTTAGAGATGTTTGGAAGCATGTCCCTGTAGTTGGGAGTCATGGTGGAAAGTTTTTGGATGTCTTTATGGGAATAAATAAAATATATCAGGAAATGCAGTCTAGATAAACACCAAAACTAGCATCAAATGAAGGTGCAAATTGTTACAGTAAATGTTTTTTTTCAAGCAAATCATGGCTTATATTATTTAGTTGTTATCGTGATAAGTGTCCCAGTATTTTGTGAACGTGTCCTATGACTCATATACTAATAACTGCTAATGTGACTTTAATTCCTCAGTTCAACATGCTGATTATTTTAGATGGTACAAATGCCAGACAAGCTGGAAATAGCAAGATAAAAAATGGCTGAAAAATAAAACCAGTGGATGAATCTTCCACCGTTTGCGATGACCATGTATCCAGCAGGTGGCACTGTGTTCTATTTGTTATCGCGTGAGCTGTTCTTTCCCACTGTAATTGTCTTCTTGTTTGTTTGGTAACAGATTTGTTCTTATGTGTTGTTATTTCCTATTCCTTCATTCCTGTTCTATCCTGTTCATGGGTGGCAGTATCTAAAGTCAAGAAGTTGTAACATTCAAGTCTGTTTATTCCAGCACTTCACATACAATATATAACAGTTATCTCCTAAATACTTTTTAAAAATGTTCTTACCACTTAATTTGATTATTCTCTTAAAACACATACTCTTCCACACTGTAATTTGGCTTTTGAAATGAGACAAAAAAATTTCCTTGACAGTCTTCTCAATCTGCTCAATCAGTATTTACAAAGGTGCATTCACTCTGCATTCCTTCACTTTGCTGCATCATCAGTACAGACCTCTCTTATTAATTAAGAAAATATGATTAATATTATTATTACTCATTGCCAGAACTGCATTTTCTACAAAAGTTCTGAAGTGAAATAAAGCAGAGCTAAGGATTCTGCACAAACTAACTGTATTATGTGTTAAACATTCATAGGGGCATATTTAATTGGATCCAGAGATCATGGTTGCATGGCAGCTGCGCATTACATAAGGTAATACGGTACCGCAACAACGCAGATTTTCCTGCGCAAACCCAATGGGAGACGTTGTTGCGATACTGCGTAGCACCTTGGTCAGCCGATCCAGAGCATAACCGTGATCTCCGGACCTAATTGAATATGCCCCATAGATGCTAAAGATCAAGCTGCAATGCTTACTTTTTGCTTTTGCTTTATTTACCAGCACAAGTCTGTGGCTGTCTATGTGCAAAGAATAGGAAGCGAGGAAAAAAGACCAATAAATTGTTTTATTATCCCAATTTGTTATGCTACAATGTCGTTGTACATGTAGGAGAGTATTTCTCATTTCAGTGCAGCATTTCTCAGGAGTTCTCAGAGGAAATATCTAGAGATTACAGTACGTTTTGTACCAGAGCTGCATTGTGTCATTTAATAAATGCAGGAAATACAGATACAAATACTTTATTCATCCATTTGTACACATTCATGTTTATCTTTTGGGAAGTGCCTCAGTGAAAATGCTTTGCGCAATCAAAATGACAATGCGCAGTAAGTTCTGCTATCACTTCTGCAACAATCCCTAATTAATATGAGTTATTATGTTTTTCTCCGACATGTTTTTTACCCTCATTTAAATCTTAATGCTGTCTTCTGAATAAATTATACCTAGTTACTGCAATAGGTGACTCCAACTCCATGTTGAAATCAAGTTGTTTCATAAATAGGGACTTTGTCCATTTAGAGGTCAACAGGCGGCTGCAAAGTCCTTATTTATGAAACAACTTGATTTCAACATAGTTAAAGGAACATCATACAGTGGAGATTGTGCATTCAAAGGTCAATAGGTGGCTGCAATCTCCACTGTATCGTATTTTGAATGTGGGCAAAAATTATTCTGAATTTAGCAAGGAATGACAAAGAGGCCATAAGCCGAACACACGTAAACGCATGTTCAATTTCTATTCCTTTCTCCCCGTCCCTCATTACTGTTTCCTATCACCCCCCCCCCCCCCCCCGCCACTCCCACTATCCGCCTGGCTCTCCCTAACTTTCTTTTATTATTTAAATAGTCTCTCCAGCCTTACACTACATCCCGTCCAGGTAGACCTGCCACCCCCCTGCCAGATTTATCAATGGCTCCCATGTCCCCCTTGGGTGCCGGAGAAAGACCACTTCCAGGGCGGTTAAGAATCAACCGCCGGCCACTTGCCTGCCCTCACATTAACCCAGCAAACTCCCCCTACAGGGATCATCTTGCCTTGCCCCCAGGCCATCCAATAGGCTCTGGTTCTCCTCAGGCCCCCGACCACATCCCGGTTCCACCATTGTAGCCCCTTTGTCTAGTTTCCTCAGTCAGTACCATCCAGAGTCCCCTGTTCACATACCCCAACCTGGCTGCCTCCTGGTCTTTACCCCCCAACAGCCCTTAGGGACAAAGGGCTTCCGCTCACTCCCTCAGTCTTGCTATAACCAGGTACCACCCACCCACCACACATCTATGACTACTTGCCCAGTGGTCAGCCCCTTTGGACTTGTTAATCTCCATTTGGTAGGAATGGTTGAAGATAAAGCCCATATGGCAGGGAGTAATTCTGTGCAGGTCAGATGTCCCTCCCGACTCTCATAGAGATTCAATATCCCTGTCCCCATTATGAGAAGTACTTAAGAAGTTTAATAGTTCACATTACATTGTTAGGTCCCTGGGTGGGTTTATCATTAATCACCCTTTGATTACGGTGGATCCAAGTCACCTATTTAAGACAGATGGGGTCCATCTCACGGACAAGGGTTTATAGATTTTTATCAAGCTGATATATTTATTGGAGGTTAGAGGTGGTAGTTTGGTCACTTGGTGGAGGGCTGTTTGTACGTTAAAGGATTCCAGCTTTGGCAGGAAGGCATTTGCAGTCAGCGACCAATTCATATGTACAGTGCTTCCTCTGAGTGATCGCAGGTTACTGCCTCCTTTTAAGTAACGCAGCTTCTGGTTGTTTAATGTGGGGTCCCTCTGACCTGCTTTGTGTGGGCTCATCACTGTAATTCCAGAAGGGGTGTAGTCACTATGACGCCAGATTTAGCAGCAGTCAGTTGTAAATCATTATATCCTGGGACCAGTGGTTAGTGCCTGTTTGCCATACACTATTTGGTTTCTGCTATTAGTTGTAGCTGACAGCAATTTGCCATCTCCCTCACCAGTTCTTGTTTTAATACACTGTGACCTTTATTGCCAAAATTTACTGGTGTCTGTGTTTTTATATACTTGCTTATAGTAATAAGTTTTGACATTTGAAAAGGGTTAAGTGCAATGAAAAAGAGGCATCAACAGTATGCAGTTTATGTCATAAGCAAACCATCATCAGGAATGAAATTGTGCACCTCACAGCCATTTCTATCTTAAATTGCTAAGCTATCTTCTTACAATACAAATGCTTGTAATAGTAATAAGATAGACACAGCATCAATAAGAATGCCCAAACAAACAAACAAACAAACAAATAAACAGAATCTTAGAAGAAGAGAGATCTCTGGTTCTGAAAATGAAAATACCCATATTGTCTTTCTAATGAATGTAAAATGCACCTCAATCCAGTACATTTCAAAGGGACTTCACACAATGGGCCTGATTCATTAAGGAAAGAAAAGCAAGAAAATGAGTAACTTTGAACCTTTTCAAAACCATTTTGCAATGCAAGGGTTGTAAATGAGTTTATTATTTTCCACATAAGGAAAATACTGGCTGTTTTTTCATGTAGGATGCAAATACTCGATAGCTTTATTTTTACTCTGACATTAAAAGTTGATCTAGGACATGCTCTACCTCACTTATAAATCTGTCCTCACGTTTTAGAATTTCCTCCCCTCTAATACAACATGGTTTTGCCAAGGTCCAAAGGTACCCTTTTTTTTGCTTTACTTTCCTTAATGAACCAGGCCCTATGTGTATGCAGAAGCAAAATAGAGATAATTGATTATACAATGTTCTTCTACGGTTGCTACATACGGATATGCAAGAAACATACTTTGCACAAACATACGCAATATATTTATAAATATGCATAGGCGAATTGACCACAGACAGTAAACAAGATATGAGCAAGCTCATGTATAATAACGTAAAGGTGCTAAAAAGCCTAGTAATTCCACAGATTAAAATAAATAAAGGAATCCAACCAACAATGCTTGGAAATAATTAATAAAAACAGAATATTTCACTTATAGGTTGGCAATCATCAGACTCACAAGATGTATAGGCCCATCAGGATTATATAGGTAACAAGTGATGTCAGAGACTCAAGTTTGAATTTATCTTCAGACACAAAGAACAAATACATTACCTGTCACATGTCCAAACAATGTCTCAGTTACTCCCACATCACATTAAACAAATTGCATATTCAGAATGATAATCCCATTAGGGCTTATTATTCCAGCTATGCAATTTGCAATATGTGATGTGGGAATAACCAAGACAGAGTGGTTGAAATGTCCCGTGTTTTTTGTTATGTGACCGACGATGTATTTGAATGACACTAGGCCATTGTTTAATATTCTGAATGTGCATTGCAGTTAATTGTATGACATCACTTTTTACTCTCTTGATGAAGTTGGAATGGAGAAACTGTGTGGGTGATACTAATATTGTTACCTGATGTTGAATACTTTGTGAGTGTATGGTAAAAGTTATATGCCAATTTGTTTTATTACACTATGATATTTGTACTACACTTAGTTCAATTCGTTCCTTTGAACATAAATGTACCCATAAGATCCTGAGAAAGGGCTTTTCATGTGATTTGTCATTTAGGATTCCCATTCTTTGTGGGTCTAAAAAAACATATGGTCTGGTGAAGCATGCCAAGCTGAAATAAGTTACTTGAAATATATACAATGGATGAATCTATTTCTATAAAACACTGTATTAATTAATGCAAAATAGATAAATCAACATATTGATGCATACTTCATCATCATCTATTTATTTATATAGCGCCACTAATTCCGCAGCGCTGTACAGAGAACTCATTCACATCAGTCCCTGCCCCATTGGGGCTTACAGTCTAAATTCCCTACCACACACACACAGACCGAGAGAGACTAAGGGCAACCTAATACTGGCCAATTAACCTACCAGTATGTTTTGGGAGGAAACCCACGCAAACACGGGGAGAACATACAAACTCCACACAGATAAGGCCATGGTCTGGAATTGAACTCATGACCCCCTGCTGTAAGGCAGAAGTGCTAACCACTAAGCCACCGTGCAGCCCACAGCCACCGTGCAGCCCATACTTAAAAATATATCAAAGGGGTTAAAAGTATGGTAAATACTGTGTATTAGTAATCAAGTATTTGAAAACAGAAATAAATAATGGACAACCCTTACAGCGCTCCACACGTCACTGCTGCAGATAGACGAATTCTAAACCATACACTAAAGTTTAAATAACATAAATAAATAAAATATAAATCAATCTTTTCTGCATTGTGACTCCCCAAATAACTAATATAACAAAAAAATAACAAAGGTAAAATTAATACTTATATTCAATGATGCCTTCACCAGCGATTTTATTTCAATAATAAAGATGAACGTTCCACCAGGTGTAATTTCTTATCTTCATATCTTGTGGGAAATCTCCCACAGGGGGTACTACTTACACCAGGGGGTAAATGTATCATCCTCCGGATTTTTCATCTCGCAAGAAATCGGTGACTTTGCATTGCCATCGGCGCTTTAAATTTTCAATGCAAAGTCGCGGATTTCCGGCGAGATGAAAATATCGGAGGATGATACATATACCCCCACGTATTCTTGAGTAATGGCACTTCAAACTGATAGTCTTATTCCTCAAACATCTCGACGAATAGTCATAAAGAAAAAAGAAGGAACTTCTCTAAGGTGATAACTAATAATATTTATTATATAAAAACATATATGTTCCTACCAGAAAGTAGATGGTAATCAGCATATAGTATGTAAACCACTACAGCAAACAATCGCGGATGTCCTGCTAGAAGTTCAGCGGAGTCCAACAGATCAGCGTGCGTTGTATCTGTTGAAGATGTTCCTTATTAGCAGCAAAAAGCAGAAATGTATGCTGTATCTAGTAACAGCGAATCAATAGAGGAGACAGAAGTTATTCAAATGTGCCCGGTGCAGAGATGTAATGAGTGTTCAGCAGTAATATGCATGCTTTAAATCAGACATTCCTGTACTGGCTCAACCCGTTTTCTTGAAAAAACTGGCAATTTATTCAGAAGCAATGACAATGTCAATGGGGAAAGATGCCTTTCTACTTTTTTTTTTAAATCAGTTTTATTGAGAACTACAAATATAAAATCTGGTCACAACAAATACAATAGATAACCATATACATCTGTTGAATGGAAGTTATAATAAAAACAATGCAACTCTAATAATACAGCAAAAACAAACCACAATAGAAAGAAGAGAAACAAGCGAACATGAAGTAGTTTTATTTGAAAAGTAGATGGGGGTAAGGAGGGGAAAGGAAAGAGAGAAAAAAGAGAAGAGACAGAAAATGAGAGAGGGGAGATGCCTCAGGTGAAGGAGGAGTAACGAAGAAAAAAGAAGAGGTGAGGCAGAAAAACCAAAAAACAGCGCAAACCTTGGAGTAGAGGTAGGACATGTTGTTAAAATTGGTCTAAGGAGTTCAAGTTTTAAGAAAGGAGACAGACAAATTGTTCAGGATGCTAGTCATAAGCTCCATTTCGTAAATAAATCAAATCTTAGCCTTAAGAGCTCCCATAGGAGGAGGGCATTAGTCCGTCCAGGAATTAGCTATTAAGCAAGTTGCTGTGTGTCGTGAGCTTATTAGATTGTTTCTGCAAATGCGGAAAGGGAAATGGAAGCAGAATATGTTGCAGATGAAAAGAAAGAACAGTAGTTGTGAGAGTATTAGCTAGTTAAAACCTCCAACCAAAAGCTCTGCAAAAAATGCAGGACCACCATATTTGAAAAAGGAGCCAGGTTCCCGACATCCTCTCCAGGAAAGGGAAGAGGAATTAGGGAAAATTTGGTCGGGACCAGGCCCCATCGATAAAGGAGCTTATAAGCACCACGGAAACAGTATTGTTTAAAAGATGAAAACAGTCTGGCAGAGATCCTGGGGTAGGAAATATGGAAGATATTGTCAAGGAGTGATGAAAGGCCATTGAATAGTGAGTGTGTACGTATCTTGGAAAGCAGCAAAAGTGGGGAAGCTACCATGCACCGACAGTTCATTAAGAAAACGAAGTCCAAATGCAAACCAAGAGGAGAGTGGGCAAGGGCTGAGGCCTTTAGGCAAACCAGGGTTATACTAGAGGGCAACCAGAGGGGAAGGCGAAGAGGCCAGTGTATAAAAACATTTGCAATTGGACCATATGATTAGAGAGAAGCAAATGACAGAGTGGGAGTGAGCATCAGGAGCCCAGGAAGAGCCGGGGCAACAAAGAATCCTGGAAGTATAAAGAAGAAAAGTGCCTTTAACCAATTAAAATATATTATTAATTTAGAATACATGTGTTTCATCCAAACATAGTGAAAACCATTGCAATAGCCCAATATAACAGTTGTTAAAGTAAAATTAATGGATGATGGTTGTAAGTTATTATTTCTGTACACTACAATTAGTTGTGATGCAATAAATACGCCACCTAATTATAATCGCAATAATATGTAAAGAAATTTAATGTTTGTCTATTGTTTAATATAAAATAAAGTAGTAAATAAGATAAATAATGTTTACAACTTACAAATTGCAACTAGTTCGGAATCAATCTGTTGGCAATTGCATGAGAACGTTTCTGATGTTATTTATGTAGCGTTTGCTGCTTGCGAATGCTAATTATAAATAATATCACTTTTTCATACACTAAATGTCCAGCTCACAGGGATCATAACAAACAGTTTAGAGATGTCTGGAGGTGGGAATCTGGAGAAGGACACCTGCCAATTCCAAAAAACAATGATCAGAAGAATTCACCAATGCTGTTTCCGAGTTCTTGGGAGGTCAAGATCTTCAACCTAAGAATAAAGACCTTAATCCTGTAGCTGTGTTCTATGTGATATCACTGTTTTCTTTCAACTATGCAGTGCATAAGTTGTACTTCTCTGGCCTAAGAGCGCTCTGATTGAAGCTTAAGTTGGTGCCAACGAGCGCATACATATGTATACCAAACTTTGCCTTGTTATTAAATCCTTTGTGCTTTGGAACCACAGCGATCGCATCAGAGAATCTTTATTACAGATAATAGTTATGGTTGTAACACAGTTCAATTGAAGCAATTGCATTAATTATTCTTTATTATTCTTAAATGTAATTATTAAATTTAATAATTTAATATGATGTACATATTAAATGCATATTCATATTGGCAAGAGGAGATACCAAGCAGACCAATTTTTTTCATAACCCGGCATCCTGCTCTTGCCACAGCCATATCAAAGGACTAGATTCTAACTAAAATAATTTCATGTTTCTAAAATATTTATCCTATGTTTAGGGAATCTTTGTCTCAATGGATGTGTAGTGCAGCATATTGTAAGCCACAAGTGCATTCTAGTAAATAAATCACATAATGAGTGTTATAATTAATAAAATCCTTTTATTGCATTTTTGTAGGATTTCAATGGAAAACTTTATTGTTCTTTAAAATATGTTTACATGAAATATAAGTGTTGCTTCCACATTTGTAGCAGTCTGTGGGTGTATTAGGCAACAATGTTTCCCTTAGCTTACAGTAGTAAACTTAGCACCTCTTTTTGGTGGAAAAACTTAAATTTTTCACTTTTTTAAGCACAGCAAGATCATTGGTTAAAACTGTTTTCAGAATGGGTTCTTAAACTGTCTGGAGAACCTGATGACCCTGGAGACTAAGACAATCTCTCAATTGGGAACTTGGTCAGAAAGTTTGGAATCCTTTTTATTAAGCATAATGCTTCTGTTTAGTTATAAACTATCTTTGAGTGCTTTATTCAACTAATCTGGAGGGTAGACTCATTTTATTAAATTTTAAAGAATTATAATAGTCTGTTCAATAAAATCAGAGTCCTTAAAAATTGCATCTGATGTTTTTTATTTGACATTTTAGTATATTTGCACTCCAAGGTCTATGATGTTGACTTTGCTAATGCAAATAATTATTCGCATTTACTATTGTATCTAAAGCTGGGTACACACTACACGGTTTTCGTCCAATAATAAGCTGAATCAGCCGACATACGACCGCTCGAAAGTCTGCCCAAATGGACGATGTCGCCTCATTTGGTTGGTCGTACCGTTTAATATTTTCGTTCCAATCTCGCTTCCGCAGTGTAGTGTGTATAAACTTCCGACCGATCCACGACAATCCTCCGATACTTCCTCGACCTGGGGGCGTGTGTATGTTAATTTTTTCATGTGTGTCCCAGTCCCACGTGGTGCGGAATCCGCACATCACTGACTAGTGTTTTGTATCGATGTATATTGCACCTGTCTGGCTGCAGACCATTACACTTGTGTTTACATTTACTCTTTATACACTTATACCTTTATAACCTATTAAAGTTATATTAACCTTGATTAACTTTTAATTGTGAAGAACCCAGAATAAACCACACAGTGTTCAAGCAACATTTTTATTGCAGGAAAAAGGTACAAAAATTTTAACACACACAGCTGTCTGAAAGATCCGCATGAGAAGTGAGCGCGCCCAAACCAATCAGAGCGCAGAGTACTGCAGAGTATTATTTTTAGTATTTAGTATTTTTAAAGGTGCTACTGGTTTGTGGCAGAACAGGTCTTGATGTGGCTTGGGTTTCTATTCCCTTTGATTTCTTTATCTACGATACAAGGAAATAAAAAAATGTTTACCATTTAACTTCTATATCTGTAATTTATATACAACGACATAAATACTCTCATTTTCTCACCTTTCACACTGCTCGAGATCAGTTTATATTTTTGTCCCTGTGGTGAAATCGCAACAATAGCGGCTTAACCTCCGTACATTCTGGAAAACAGGCGCCATTTTGGTTATTATAACGGTACAGGTATGTGCCCAAAGCATTTAGCTTTATGTGACACTAGAATAAAATAAAGTCCTTCTAACAGGTACACTACATGTGCTACTGACCTTTTTTAATGTCGTTGTCATCCTGGTTCAATACTTTGACCATCATCTCCACCTCTCTTGGGCTCATTGGATTTGCTCTTTCCTCTTCTTGAGTATCTCCATCCCCCACCTTAACTTTTCCAACATTTTTTGGCCCTTCCAGCACCATCTCTGACTCTATTTCCGTCTCCGTCTCTGTCTCCATAGCTGCAACCCCCACTGACATTTTCTCCTCACCCGCGACCCCCACTAACATCTTCTCCTCACCCGCAACCCCCACTGCCACTTGCTCACTCGCCATCTTCTGACGCTCCTCGGCGCCAAACAGGTTCCTCTGTCATTTTATACACTCAGACATGGGCGTTTATTTCTGCTGTGGACCAATCAGCGATGATGCCCGCCGAGAATGGAGCATTCCATTACATACGAAGGTGTTTTATTATTAGGGAATATTCATTGCATTGCAATTTAGCAGTTAAATGTTTTTCTAAATTAAATGTATATTACTAAACTTCTATTTTATAGAAAAGAAATGAAGAGACATTGTAGTCTTCTCTTTTTATGCAGATTTGGGTGTTAACTTTAGTGAAAGCTCTGCCCCTTAATACTAATGCCTTTGGTATCTCATTACATTTCCCGCAAATGTCGCTGCAGTGTGTACGAAATTAAAATCATTGTTCACGACAACATGGCTGTAAAAAGTCGCAAAAGGGACGTCCGCTCTTCCCTTTATTGTCCTAAACAAGGCTAGTGTGTATGCAGTCCATGGACCGAGAGATCGGACCATCGATCGCATGTAAAATCGCTCGGCATAAAAAGTTGGTGCAAAATTCTGTAGTGTGTACCCAGCTTAAGTTTTAAAATTAATAACTTCATCTTGAACTAAGAGAGTCTTGTGTGTGTGTTATATGTGAAAGTAAACATCAAATTAAATCAATTGGTGGTTAGATAACTAATAAAATGATCAATAGGAGGAAGAATACCATCCAAAATATATATAAAATCATCACTATATCAGCCATATAAGAGAATATTCTGGTTTTAATGACTAATTCCATGAACTGTTTGTCAGACTTCTTTATATAAACAAGGTAATGATCCATATATTTAGCTCATATCTGCTCTGAACATACCAGAGAGCAATGCAGAAAACATATGGATGTAATACCAATTTAAAGAGTTTTTAAGCCAAACAACCATCTTTATGTGTCATATACGAAGCTGCAAAAATCTGTCCACTTGTGCACCTTTGTACAGGTTCACAAATATATTCAGGCAATCTACTTGGGTACTTTTCAGATTGCCATAGAAGGAAGATTTTTTTGGGAAATTGTTATGATAAAGCACAGTATAGCTCCTATAATATGCAGTAAGCGAGAGCATTTTTTTGTAATCAGCCACCGGCTCCTGCACTCTGTGTGTCTCCCTTTTTGAAGTGGGCAGGGGCAGAATAACATATAGCCAATCAGATCATCAGAATGCTCACAGCAGCACAAACTCTTTCAGGAAATTGTGCTAATGTCATGCGAAGCAGTGACCAATCTACTTGTGTAATTGTGTTATTGACAATAGATGTTGGATGCGGCAGAGGCAGTGTCATGATATGAGGAATGGATACAAGAATGAAGCCAAAGACTGACACTTTCATACTGGGATGAGCAGGGATTCTAAACTAGTGGCACATTATAATAGGGGTGGATAAGACAACCACCCTGGGGCCAAGAGCTGTAGGTGGGACCATGGCTCTGATCCGTTAACCCTAGGAATGTCCAGTTGACCAGTATTATCTCAATACAGCAGTAATAGTAAACCACAGGAAGGCAATGTGTATTATCACAGTATTACTGGCCTATGCAGAGCCATGGCATTGTTTAGTGTGTTGTGATATAATGACTCTGTAATGAAAGAGAGAGAACTACAGTTGGAGGAGGGGGTAGAGATAATACATCAAGGAAGAGGGGGACAAGCTGTCTGCATAGAAAAATGAAGAACATAAGGCTCCATTCAGGGTAGAAAAAGGGGCCCTAGAGAAGGCACCACAGCATACAGGTACCAGGTGGGACTACCTTATTGAAGGGAGATCGCTAAAATTAGACATTATCTTTAAGGGAAAGAGCATTTTCTATAAATATGAGATTATGTCATCAGCAAATGATTAAATATGTTGCAATACAAACAGCTATAGAATGTTATGTACATATGTTTCTGTTGCATGACATATGAGTTTGTTCCAGAAATAAAGTAAATAAGAAATCACAGCATACAATGCAACTGGGGATGCACTGCCACATTGCATCTGAAGGCTTGTGCCTGGGAGCCCCACCTATCCCTATCCAGCACAGCATAGAGAATGCTAAAAAGAAGGTGCAAGGTGTGTCGCATGATGTACTGGCATGTAGTCGGGACTCACATGCAGAGTGACGTAAGTACAGTCCATGCCTTCATATTATCCACAACAGCACATAGTAGTGACGTGAGTCTCCTATCAAGTTGATGCAGATAGATTGTGTGGTCAAACGCACCTCTATACAAAATGAATTTCATGCATTTAAATTGGTTAAACAAAAATTATTGACAATATTTTGCATTTAATTCCACTTTAAGTATAGCTCACAAATTTGACATGCCTAATAAAGGTACCATTTGCGGAACCTTATTGTAGTTTTCTCATATTATTGCATTTAATTTGGATGCATTGTTCTGCACGCCCCTAATTAATAGTATTAAACATGCAGTATGCATCCCATCTAATTGCATTAGAACCAGGCAGCATGTATAATTCATATGTGTATATCTATATCTTAATATCACTTCAGTTATATGTCAATATCTTTTTGGACTCCATCCATTTAATCTGTAAACAAGCAAGAGCTTAATGAATTAAAGCTTTGACTTTTGTAGCAGCCATAGAAATATTCTAAAAGCATCAGGACTACTCCAGTCTTATTCTACAAACAGCGGCATCCAAACCATCCAACAAGCTCACTGAATGAATCATGCATTATAAATAAATATCTGTCAAATCACACAATTACTTAAGATTCAGTTATTATGCAATGAAATAAAAAAGTAAATAAGAGACATCTGCTGGCAAGTGCTGCAGAAATGCGATTGTTCTCATATTACCTCTTTAGCATTTCAAGCTAATTTGTGGCAGAATTAATCAAAATGAGCTAAACACTTTACTCAAAACAGCAGCTCAAAGGGGATGAAATATGGAGATGAAGAGGTCAGTGCAAGACAACGTATGCAAGAGCAGAAAGCACAGCTGTGGGTGGATAATGAGGCGGCACACACAGATTTACAGAAATGCACTTTCAAGAGCTGAAATAGCCTGTACACAACTGTAAATATTTATGAGATGAATGATTATTTCATTCATCCGTTTAATGTAAATCAGGCTCGCTGCGACACTGAGATGTCTCAATAGCTACATGCATAAGATGTTACTCATTTGTATATAGAACACAGAATTCCACCAATCAGGGCTCACTAGACAAATAAATATCTAACTGCTACTATGGAAAGCATGGTGATGCATTACAATGTTACTGTATTGTGCTGAAACACATAGGATACACTTTATTTATGCCAGGGCAAGGGAGGGAGCTTTCTCCAGGGCTAAAACACATTGTCCAGCCAATGTTTCACTTGGCAAATTTTGATCACCGGGTGAGTGTACCTTGCTGTTCTCCTTTAGGACTCATTTAGATAAGACCTTTTTCCAAGTTGCATTCTGGACCAGGACTGGTTGGAATAGACATTACAGTGGGGTCTCCTACAAGATGAGCGCTCAATTAACATCTTAGTGCAATTCCACATGCCTCATTGACAGGCATTTTGAGCATACTGACGCCCTTGCACAAACCACTTTTGCACACACTCTATTTTTTGCTACTATATTCTTAACTCCAATACAGCTTAAAATAAGGTCCATTTTTACATAAACGTAATTGGTTAGTAGTCCCTGTCGCAGATCATACCTGCAAGTTTCCCACAGCGTCTCATGGTCCTTGGCTTCCTATATTTTCACTGAAATGGAACTGGCTGCAATGATTATGGGTTCACCTCCAGTTCAGTAAACTTCTTGGAGTGCAGGCTCCTGAGTCACTTACACTTTGAACAAGCTGAGCCATAACTGGTGCCAAGCATAATATGCCTTACATTCTGCCATTTATACAAAGCTAAAACATGCCTGGTGCTTAGCGTAATGAGCTGTGCACAAGCACCCAACGTTGAGCTGTATCTGCTGCCAAGTATATAAAGTTCATCAATATCTGCTTAACGTTTAATATATATGTGGCGAAACGTAGTCCCACTGGACTGAGGACTTTTTATTCATAACCCGTTTCTCAAAGTTTATTGTACTTTTTTAATCCTTGGCCCAGTCTAAGTATATACACCAGAGCATCAGTGTATTATGTGTATTGTTAATCATGTTATTAGGTACATTTTGGCCTTGCTATCACCTGCAATATTGTATGTATTAGAAATATAAAGACTGTGCCATATTGTGTGAAAATAGCAGGACAGCAGAAGCCATATTGCATGACAGGATGGAAAGTTGTGTTAGCTAAGGCTAACACAACTGTGGCATAGATCTGGGCTGTTAGTAATCAGAACAATGTCAATGACTGTTAAGATTTCTAGCTGGCAGCAAAAGTTAATTACCTAGGTCAACCGGTAATCTGAGAGATAATTAGGGCAGATGATGTGCAATGTATCTCCACAGTACTATACTGGCTGAAATAGCATTTGATAAATGTAGTAATATGTATCAATAAAAATGTTATTGTATCAAAATGTATCTCAGACTTAGATTGTGTAACACTGTAGATACAATGTGTAAATTGTCTTAATGTTTCACGCAAGTGTGAAGTGTCATGTTGTAACACTTTGTTAAGTGTATCCAGCCAAATAGCTAATTCACACAAGCCATTCCATTGTATAATCACGGTAACAGAGAAACTATGTCTAACAGATAAAGTGTCCACTGATAGACGCTTGCTGAAAGGGGGAGGATTGGGACATCTTGATCCTATCCCTGTATAGACAGCCATGAATAAAAGGAGAGCAGAATGTCAATAGATTCATTCTAGCTCGGAGGATCGTGGTGTACATGACATCAGCAATAAGGACTCTGGGCCAGGCGTATTAGTGCCACCGGAGGAAACCCTACCAAGACAGGGTCTGTGTGAACCAGTATCCCAGGCTGGGTTGTCTAGATCAATGGTAGCGGGAATACTGTGGGAGGATACGATTCTGAAGGATACTGAGATTATTACTTTGGAGTGCTGACTGCAAGAGGCTGCTATATATATATATATATATATATATATATATATATATATATATACATATATGAATATATATATATATGTATATATATATAAAACCATACAGAATGAAGCTAGCATACAAAGTTGAGTTATATCTGGTACAATTAAAATATAATGACTGCACTACATCTGGTGCTATTTCAATATGTAGTGGCAAATTTGGTGCCAATCTAATTTACAGAGAAATACATATATGAGCTTAGTGGTTAGCACTGGGGTCATGAATTTGATTCCCGACCATGGCCTTATCTGTGTGGAGTTTGTATGTTTTCCCCATGTTTGCGTGGGTTTCTTCCGGGTACTCTGGTTTCCTCCCACTATCCAAAAACATACTAGTAGGTTAATTGGCTGATATCCAATTGACCCTAGTCTGTGTGTATGTGTTAGGGAATTTAGATTGTGAGCTGTATTGGGGCAGGGACTTATGTGAGTGCGTTCCCTGTACAGCGTTGCGGAATTAGTGACGCTATATAAAGAAATAAATGATGATAATATATCTGGTAATAAGTTTCCTCATATCATTAGCTGTTGACATTTTAGAGCTTCTCACATATTGGGTCACCAGATGTGAAATCCACTACTTGTATGCTATATTTGTAATGAAGAAAGAACAAGCTTTGCCCAACTCCTTATTTTGCCCTCCATCCATCCAAATTCCAGCTCTGTTCCAGAGTCAAAGTAAGATGTAAGAAAAGCATTCTGAAAATACTGCTGGCATAGGGATTATTGATCTCCTAGCTGAATTTCCTTCATTGTTTTGAGTGCACAATGTTGCATGTAGTAAACACTGACTGTAGAACCACCAAAGTCATAAGGGAATTGAGTATGTACTGTTCTTTCATGTTTTCTCCATTCCATGGTAAAAAGTTGCTTTCAGTGTTGACATACAGGACCCTCCCCCCTCCCTTCTGCCTTGTCCTCCCTACACAATGGAGATCCAAACACCCTGTGTTGAAAAGCTATTGGTGCTGGGTGTTTAATACCTCTATTAATTTCAATAGAATGATATGGTTGTGTACAGGTCCTGTAAAACTATTCTCAACAGTTGAAATGGTTTTCAAATAATTTTTTTCTTATGTAAGTTAAGCTCATGTAAGTCTTTTCTACATATTGACTGTCCGATGCTATGTAATCTTTTGCGCTCAATAAATTAATGACAATGATGATGCTGAGGAGAAACTGTTAGATATAACTTGCCACTTATCCAATAATTCCCCTGTCATGTGGTTTGGAAACCCATTCACGATATCAAAAAACTTAAAATTTTAAATCCCTTCCAAAAGATAAGGCTCCTGGCCCGGATGGTTTCATTAATGCATTCTATAGTGCCTTCGGGACCGAAGTTTCCCCTCTCCTTACTAACCTGTATAATAGCGTTTCGGAGGGTGGGGGCTTCCCAACAGAAATGTTGGAAGCACAGATTATTACTATACCAAAACCGGGCAAGGACCACTCAGACTGTAAGAACTATAGACCAATAGCATTGCTTAACACAGACCTGAAAATATATGCTAGATTGCTTGCTGACCGTCTGAATCCCCTCTTACCACAACTGATACACCCGGACCAGGTAGGCTTTGTAGTAGGCCGCCAGGCCTCGGATAACACTCGACGCATATTAAATGTTGTGGACCTCCTCTCTGGGTTCTCGGAGGAAGTTATTCTGCTCTCTTTAGATGCAGAAAAGGCCTTTTACAGACTTCATTGGAAGTACATGAAGGAGGTCCTGTGTAAGTTTGGTATACAGGGAAGAGTTCTTCACTCCATATTAGCCCTATATCAAGACCCCTCCGCTAAAATCTTCAGTAACGGTTTCCTATCATCTTCATTTCCCATCACTAATGGCACGAGGCAGGGGTGCCCTCTTTCCCCTTTAATGTACGTCTTGGCTATAGAACCCCTGGCCCACACAATCCGGCAGGCGGATATTTTTCCAGTTATTAACATCCATCCATATAGACAGAAGGTATGCCTATTTGCTGACGATGTCCTATTGTTTGTAACCAGCCCGGAGACCTCGTTGATAACTTTGAAGCATATCTTAGACCGGTTTAGCGAAGCATCATTTTATAAATTGAACATTACAAAATCTGAAGCCCTTCCTATTAATATACCACAATCTTCCCTTTCAAGCTTACAAAAGAAATTTCCTTTTGTGTGGGTTAAAGATTCCTTATCATATTTAGGTATACATATTCCGGCAAATTTATCTGCGGTGTTTGAAGTTAATTTTTCCCCGATTTACCTTCACCTCTCCTTACTGGCCAAGAACTGGATTGACTTTGAGGTCTCTTGGCTGGGGCGCATAGCGGCTTTTAAGATGATGTTGCTACCAAAACTTATGTATATTTTCCGTACCATACCCTATATTATACCAAAACGAATGATGGATAGGTTCCACACTCTGATGATGTCATACGTCTGGAGGCAGAAACGCCCCCTCCTTACATACAAACGTATGTCTTTACCAAAGTCAAAAGGCAGCTTATTGTTTCCCAGCTTAACGCTTTACCAGGATGCTTGTGTTTTAACTAGCCTCCGAGATTGGTCGCTACCTCATGCAGCTAAGCCGTGGGTTGATATCGAGAGGGCTTTATACATAGGATTCCCCTTGCTGGATCTTCTTTGGGTTCCTAGGCCGGACCGCCCACCAGGTGCCCGTAAATTACTCTCTATCTCGGATGCCTTACGGGTATGGGATAAATTTATTGGGTTGCACAAGGACGTTGTACTCCCTTCTCGTAATCTTTCCCTCCAAGCATTGTCGAAACTCATGCCGGATATCAATATTACTGTATGGAAAAATAGAGGGATAGTCTCTCTGGCGGATATGTTTGCGCAGACCCTTTTCCTCCCCTTCGAAGTGCTTAGGGACAAATACAATCTGCCTCAGTCTGAGATGTTTAAATATATGCGAATTAGACACTGGGTGAGGGCGGCCTCCAGGACCCCCCATGCTCTGTCCACACTTCCAGCTCAGGTCCTAGATAGATTAACAAAGGCGGGCAGTAGGGGAGGAATAACATTCTGGTATCGCTATTCCCAGTCCCTGGTCCCAGCCTCCAAGACTCCGACTCAGGCACGTTGGGAAGCAGATATTGGTCTGACTCTCTCCCTCCAGCAGTGGGAAAAGATCTACATTTCCTCACACCGCATGTCTAGATGCATCAATCACACCGAAATGCATGTTAAGCTCCTCAATCGGCTCTACCTCACCCTGGATCGCCTTCATAAGATATGGCCAAGTCAGTCTAAATTCTGCTGGCGTCAATGTGGTCAGATAGCAGATGTTTATCATGTCTTTTGGACATGCCCGGTGATCCAGACGTTCTGGGGCGAGGTATCCGCTTTGATTTCGGAGGTCCTGCGAGTCTCTGTCTCTCTTGACCCGAAGGTAGCCCTCCTACATATATATCAGCCTGTGATTCCTAGCTATAAGCGCTATGTATTAGGACACATACTAATAGCCGCTAGAACAGCAATAGCTCAGAACTGGAAGTCCCCTGCTCCCCCCAGCATCACTAAGGTCGTGTCTAAGATCCAGTATAGTTTTGAAATGGAAACAACGGATGTGCCCTATACGTCATTCGCCTCCAATCCAATTTTCAAATGGTTTAGCTGGCACGAATATGTTACAGAGGGCTCCGGTAGAGCACGAGTAGCTTCAAATACTTCACCCCCTCCCTCCCCAGCAGCCCTCATAGAGGAACCCCAGCCTAACGAATAGGCTCTGCCTGTGTGTTATTTGAGCTACCTAGGTATTAATATCTCCCCATCTGGTGTACCATGAGAAAGACCAATGTGTATATTTTATTTCTGTTTCTCAAAAGTAACGTGCACGCTATAAGATCGCTGTTTCAATTGAGTGAACCCCCCCCTAATTTTTTTTTTCTATAACCCTTTTGTTTGTTCCCCCAACTGTGCTTGTTACCCTTTCTTTTTTCTGTACCCCATTTAACTTTGAAAAAAATTCAATAAAAATTTATTGAAATAAAATTTTTTTAAAAAAAACTTTAAATTTTGAACCCTGCAGAATTGTATTGCCCATCTTTAGTATTCAGGTTGTACATGAGGGAGGCTTCATAACCAGTATGAAATTGATGCTGGTTGTGTGATACTTGGTCCTAGTAATACCAAAGGGCAAAGGGGGCAAATATAAGCAGGAGACGTGAATTTCAGCAAATGGCAGTGACAGCTTAAGGCCAGTATAGGTACTTTATAATATGCCCACCATAACACAACTGTTCTCTCCACAACGTCTATGAAAGAAAATCCATCATAAAAAATATTTGCAAAATAAAATGCTTTTATGCATAGCTTTTTACTTCAAATATGAATTTTTAATACAGACAATTAACCACAGAAGAACACATAAATAGTTCTTGTTTAAATATCAAATGCATTTAAACTAGTTTTATGTGCAATTATGGGATGTATTCTCGTAGAGGTAGAACAGAGACACATGACAAGACACAAGAGAGAGAAAGCAAGAGAGGGAAGGAAATGTATCATCAAGTCCAAGCTCCAAAATTTGACTACTGTGAATCACTGGATGGATCTAGCTGCCAACAGAGTCTCAGAGAATGGAGGCAAGTCCTGTGTCAAAGGGAGCCACTCCAACTCAAACTCGTAGCCTCTGCTCACGAAGAGTAATGTAATATTTTCCATGCTTGTGATCCCATACACCTTAGTTATGACATATTCAGAACATGGTTATGGTTGGATTCTTCCAGTGGGCCTCCAATGAAAATATAGCAGCTGTAAGGACACGAGTCATTAGTTTACAATAGGAAGTGGATACCAGGGAGCAACATTTACAACTCAGTAGCAATGTAGTAGGCTGTGCAAACAACCGTAAGTACATTTTGCATATCATTGACTTGCCTTTCCTTGCAGCTTCAAGAGGCAGAACCGGGGCGGGCAGGGGGGTCAAGTGTAGGCCGAATAAAGTAAGGACACGTTCATGTAATTACGACACATCTGTGCGCCTGAAATACACCTGGTGTAAATGCTACCCGTTTAGAGCTGGATACACCTTGAGATATACATGTAAGCACTCTCTTTTCACATGCATCCCTACATACGCTCTAAGCACATATGCACTCGCCTCTAGATGAGTTCCATAATCTCTGCATTTCAATTTTGACTCAAGTCAAAAGAAAAAGAAGGAGTGAATGAAGACTATTGATCAGAGATGGCTGACTGTTAGATGGCCAGAGTCATTCTGTTCGATACCGGCTCACTTACTACCTTAGATAAACCGTATGGAAGTCTCTGCCCACCTGAGTGGGGAAACAGATGAGGAACAGGTGGAAGCGGTAAATCCTCCTGGAAGGAGGTTCATTATAACCTCCGTGATCTTCCTAAACCTGGAATGTTGTATATTTGTCAGGTGTGTAGATCAGCTTTGAGTTTAGCCAGAACTGTAGTTGTGAGTAAACCAGTGACATTCTCTGCCTGCCCCTGGAATCTAATGTTATGTTGTATAAACACAAATTAAAATGTATGTGTGGTCAGTTTAAGATTTTTTTTGTATTTGGTTGTCTTATACATGTATAACATGTTATACAGGAGAAACACCAGCACAATCACAGGACGTTACCTATAAAACATGCACTATTTAAAAAAATTAAATAGTAAAGTTCAAATATCATTTAATTTAAAAACATGTTTTATTGATAATTCTCCTTCAGCCATACACCATGCCTACCCACCCACTGCCAGACTCCTATCATCATCAGCAGAAGCTATTTATATAGCGCTACTAATTCCGCAGCGTTGTACATAGCACACACTCACATCAGTCCCTGCCCCATTGGAGCTTACAGTCTAAATTCCCTAACATACACACAGACAGAGAGAAAGAGACTAGGGTCCATTTGATAGCAGCCAATTAACCTACCAGTATATTCATGGAGTGTGGGAGGAAACCGAAGCACCTGGTGGAAACTCACGCGAACACGGGGAAAACATATAAACTCCACACAGATAAGGCCATGGTCTGGAATCGAACTCATGACCCCAGTGCTGTGAGGCAGAAGTGCTAACAACTAAGCCACTAAGCCAGCATGACTTTATTTTTACATACTGTATGATCTATAAAGTTATAGCAACAACTTACGCATGTTCACTTTATCTATTGCAAGGATGGGCCATTCATACTTTTGGGGTGGGGTGAGACTGGGTCCCTTATAGAATTGGGCTCAGGCAGTAACCCCGTCCATACATATTATAACTCATTAGGCAACAGCTCTTGATCCTGCAAACAGAGTTTTATGCTGTGCATATAATAACAGCAAGTCAAGATATTCAGTGATAAATTATCCATGAAACAGCCAGTCTGGTTATAATGGTAATTTACACAGTTTAGTGGAACTAGGTTTGCCATCCTTTCTCCATTCACATTTGGCAGCGTATACCAGGCCAGCACTGCTAAGTGCCCAGTTAGATCTTTCACATTCAGCATTCCTCTCTCCTGAACTGTCCTTATTTCCATCACTCATTTGTTGACTCAAAGAAAGTGGTAGTAAAGGATTCCATAATGAGAATCGGGTTTGTGGTTTGGGATGTAGAAAGTAAAATACAGATGTGAAGGATTTATGCGGACAATTGATATCCCTTGTAAATTTGCACAAACACTGTTACAAAGGAGACAAAGGCAGTGATAAATATCCCCAGGAAATGGAATATTTCCAATGAATACTTGCCACATGTTTCTCCAGGAGTCATGAATGTTAATGGGATTGCACAGAAACTTTATATATATATATATCAATCAGCAATTTAATAAATATAAATGTAAAATTGCTGTGTATAAAGTGAAAGGAAATAATTTATTATTTTCTGATTGTTATATTAGCAGGAGTAAACAATAATCAAAGTATACCGGATACAAACAAGAGTACCCTCAATCAGACCAAAACTTGTAAAAAGGCAACATACAAGCAGGGATTAAGGCACAAGAAGTGCCGGGAGGCAGAATCCCCTGGTTTCATCACACCACCAGAATTTCTGTCTCTTTAATATGCTTACCAGCATAAAAAGGATAATTTTTAATAAGTGGTAGAATTAATGTATTTGTTTTACGTAGATGTGGAGTTTGTATGTTCTCCCTGTGTTTGTGTGGGTTTCTTCCGGGTGCTCCGGTTTCCTCCCACACTCCAAAAACTTACTGGTAGGTTAATTGGCTGCTATCAAAATTGACCCTAGTCCCTCCCTCTCTGTCTGTCTGTGTGTGAGTGTGTGTCTATATTAGGGAATTTAGACTATAAGCTTCAATGGGGCAGGGACTGATGTGAATGAGTTCTCTGTACAGCGCTGCGGAATTAGTGGCGCTATATAAATAAATGATGATGATGATGATGATGGGACATGGTGGCTACAAAGTAGGACTGGTTGCAGAAAATATGACCTAGAGACAAAAACTGTAATCTAGGACTGCTCTTAATGCGTTATGGTACAACAATCAATACATTTTATGTACCTAATGTTTCCATGATTCTAAACTTGAGGGTCTTATAATATGTAGCAACAGCATGACTGCTGGGGTTTCTCATCACTATACTCAGAGGGGGAAATTCATTTGCCAGTGATGTAGCTCGCGGACATCGCGCTGAGCACATTGCCGGCAATTACGGTAGAAATCTGCATACATTTTCCCTAGCACATTTATGGGGTATAAGGAAATATGAGCAGAGATTTCAGTCAACTCTCTGCCGCTAAGTGTCTCATGGACGTTCCAGAGACACTTTGCAGCTAATTGAATTCACCCCAGAAGATGTTGAGCTTGGAGCGGTCGAGCTTCTTCTATACCTCACCTCTTTCTTTCCCAGGCGTATGGGGTTTCAGGTGACCTGTATTTTTGCTAATGATGTAGTGCAAAATGCATTCTAGCAATATACAATAAAAATAAAAATAAAAATAGCATGAAATCACTTGGTGCCAGATAGATTCTTCTTAATTGTACATTGTGGTGGCTAAAGTTTGGTTGCACTTTAATGCACAGGTCAGTTTCACTTACATTGTTACGCAAAATGCAACATAACAATTTGACATGTTAGGTATGATGCATTATAATACCCTATTCATACTGCACCAAAATCCTGGGTTTTTCCCGGGTCGAGCTCAAACGACCCAGGTGTAGTATGAATGGTACAAGTCAAAAATCCCGGGTCTAAAAACCCGGGTCTTCAACCCGGGATTTATCGAGGGGTAATTCCCGGGTCGGACCCGGGTTGCCTGCACTATGAATGGAAAAACCCGGGTTTTTCAACCCGGGTTGCACAGAAAACAAGATGATTGGCTGTCTGCCTGTCAGTAAATCATGAAGAACTGTGGGGCAATGGTGAGGGGTATATTTTATAGTACAGATCTGTGTGCAGCATATCTCACAGTGATTCTACTGTGCTGTGTACATACATTTTTTGGAACTGAAGGTGACCTCTCAGTTTTCTTTATTCTTTATTAAAAGGGGAAAGAGTAAAATGTAGTAATTGGGTTTGGATTGTGAGAAAATTAAGAACATCAACCAGAATAGAGCTACAAGTACACTAAATTTGGAATATAAGTAGTATATAAAGGTCATCAACAATTAAAGGTCATTTAGCCAGTCCCTGCAGCTGTATAATGCTCATTCTTCAGCCACAAAGGGGTCACAAAGAAGAAAGCTCAATGGACATGTCAAGTTGCTGCCTCGTTTTATTACCATAGAGTAAAATTAAATTCTAAGCACCAATAGTTATTATCCCTGCACCTTTAAATCACAATATCTTGGTACACACCTTCTTACCATACCTTTTTGTAAATATTGTGCAGGAATCCGAATGATAAGTTCAGTCGCTGAGTGATGAAGAAAGGTACTTAGATCTCAAATACTATACACATTATTATCCTGATTGCGTGAATCATCACATCCCCAGATTATGAGATATATAAATGCTGTGTTCCAGCATTAACCAGTCACCTTTCAATGACATCACCATTTTTCAGCCAATGAAAAGTGCTCTGGTGATGACTCCTACAAATTGCCAGGGCACAGACTTGTGCAGTATGAATGGGGTCAACCCGGTAAATTTCCGGGCCCGAGGTGCAGTATGAATGGTGTTTCTGAGCTGGGACGCTCCGAGACCCTGCAAAAACCCGGCTTCAAAAACCCAGGATATTGCAGGGGCGGCAGTATGAAAGTGGTATAAGTGAGATCAACTAGGTTTCAAATCATAAGCTGTGTTCTGGTAGTGCTTCTGAGAATATGAATACCACGGCATATAATTGTCACTTATGTGAAATTAGGTTAGTATGTGTTTACCCACATACAGTATGAGCAAGTTATTATAAAGAAGGGTGTAACAATAGATGAATATATGTGGTATAGATGTTTTCTTTTCATTATGAGTAATGATGAGAATTTCAACAGCAAGCACTTAACATCCGATAGAGTTTCTTATGGCGGGATGCAGGCCGGAATTTGTGGTAAAACCACATACACCTACACCTAGGGTGGAAAACGCTCAGAAGATGCAGGATGCTCCACTTATATGTTTTCTTAACTTCTCATTGAGTGTTTATAGCTAAAAAAAAAAGGTTTCTTTGTGTTTTACATGTAGATATATTTTTGGATTTTTGTATTGGGCAGGAGAACTCTGATCATTTTCAATTATGAATAGAATATGTATAGTTTTCTACAGAAAAGGAATGCAGTGTAGGTTGCTAGCAAAAATTAAATTAGCACCTAGCTGCATGTGCATTAAAGATATATCTGCAAAACAGAAAGTAAATATAAATTGACAAAAAAAGACAACAATAAAACAACAATCAAACAACAACTCCCACATACTTCATAATTAAGCACTTCCACTACCAGGTTCATCTACACCTCACAGCTCTCCTGCTACATGAACGGGGTGCCAGGGAACCCCGTTTTTCATTTGCTGCAAGACACTGCATAGTTACCTGGTTAAACATAACATCATAGGGCCTGGTGACAGATCTGTTTTTAGGACTAATGGGCCTTGAAAAAAAGAGTATGTGATTAATGTATTTAGCAAAAGTGTTAGTAACAATCACATATGCAATACATCCCAGTTTACAAGAATTGCATGGGAGGATAATTTAACTGACCACTTGACCTAAGTTACATATAAAAACCCATTCACTCAGCCGTGAGCTTGTAAAAGTCTATCTTCTATAAATCCTGCATCCTTTCCTAAATAATCTTCTGGCAAAGGACTGTGTTTTTTTAATGCTCTTTTTTATCCTCGACGCTGCAGGTTTCTGGCCAAACCAACCATACGGTATCATTTTGAATTTTAATGTTCAGCTGTCCAGAGTGAAAGAATGAATGCTTGTGGTTCACTCCAGCAAACATACTTCTGGTGGTTTTGTCTGAACTTTTCCAATCATTTAGTGTGTTGAACAATAATAATTCAGAGTTCATTTTAAACCTCCACTAAAAAATAATATTCTACAACTAGTATAAGTTGTCTGATTATAATTATGGATTTTGTTCTGACATGCTCTCTGTGGATGCTATGGTAAAATACAACTTCTTAAAAATATTTTTATTTGTTTAGTACTACAACGCTACATGGCGACAGTATACATTATTTTGTAATGACTGATATATTGTAATGTATTGACCTTGTTGCAGTATTGAAAGTAGTGATCTGCAAGCACTTCCATATTAAGGGCACATGTAAAAACTCCGAACATATGTAGACACTCAGTACTAAAATACCTTCAGGGTTGTTATATGACTCCTGGGTGATATATAGTATGAGGTGAAAACAAGAGGGCCTCATCAAAAGGAACTTCATTAGTTTAGGAGAGTGTAACAGCTATAGATCTAAATCTGTGTTAATTTCTGCTATCTATCTATCTATCTATCTATCTATCTATCTATCTATCTATCTCATATCTATCTATCTATCTATCTATCTATCTATCTATCTATCTATCTATCTATCTATCTATCTCATATCTATCTATCTATCTATCTATCTATCTATCTTTCTATCTATCTATCTATCTATCTATCTCATATCTATCTATCTCTAATCTATCTATCTATCTATCTCATATCTATCTATCTATCTATCTATCTATCTATCTATCTATCTATCTATCTCATATCTATCTATCCATCTCATATCTATCTATCTATCTATCTATCTATCTATCTATCTATCTCATATTTATCTATCTATCTATCTATCTATCTATCTATCTATCTATCTATCTATCTATCTCATATCTATCTATCTCATATCTATCTATCTATCTATCTATCTATCTATCTATCTATCTATCTATCTATCTATCTATCTATCATATCTAGTACATATCCCATAGTAAACAGAGATTAAGACTTAACTTTATATGGAAAACTTTTGCACTACATGCAAGCTCTATATGTTATTAATTGTGCAATAAATTGTAAAATAAGGGCAGTCTGGTTTACAAGGAATATAATTTAGCATGAAAATATAACTTAAGGCAGGATATTTCCTAGTCAACAAAACACTAAACCACATGCTAAACAGTTTTTACAATTCCTGGTTTTCTACATCTTCCCCATATCATTGATGTTGTCCTCTATTTAACACTGCTGCTAATTTCGGAAATTGTGAATTTACAATTCTATAGGACGTCACATAGAAAATAGACTATATGTCGGGTGTATGCAGGAAACTGAAGAGAGGTGGTTTGTCTTGCACAGGTAGCGTTAGATATACTCTACTAGAGAGTGTATCTAATCAACAAAACAAGTGAGGCAGAGATTTCTATTTCCAAAATTGAGTCTTTTGGTCTATTAAATATAGTGGGAAAAAAATATCACAAAGGTGGACATTTCATTTAACTCTTTTTGGCACAAGACTAAAATATTGGAGGAAGTATCGGGTCGCTTAGCAAAATAGGTAAATCTACAAAAAAGATATAAATGTATAAAACCATATTATTCTACAATTAGAAATGAAATCATTGGGGGTTTTTACTCATTATTTTTTAGACATTTGATAACCACAGCTTATGGCATGGAAACTTTAGAACCTTACACATTAATTGATGGCTAGATGACAAGGTGGCATGTGTATGTACAGGGCCTGTCCCCTGATTGATAGAAAACCAATTGTAATCTTGGTTAAATAGAGAAAAAAAAATTCAGATGGCACCTTTGTCCCTCTTGTAACTACTGCTTACCATTCACTTTATTTTTTATTGATAACAAATACATGGAAGAGATTAGAACTCACAATGGTTCCACTATAAGTGGAGTATCAATGACTGCCTTACACTCTGCAGATGAGTGCTATCTCGTTGAGGCTTTTTCTTAGATCCAGTTGACTACACCAGTTGCTTGTGTTCACAAAGCTTTATGGAGAACTCATGTATTGTAGTAGTAATAGCCACCTAGTAAGCGCTAAGGATGGAACAATGCAGTTTATGTTTAGTCAAAGAGTCACAGGGCCCAGAGATGCTGATTGTTTCTGGAAGCCCCTCCCCCCCCAAAAAATAGTCATAACTTCAGAGAAGCAGTCTATATTTATATTATAAGACGACTGTAGACATTCTGACTTGGAGCATACTCAATACAACATCACAGGCTGACATTATAATAAATGTTAGGGGTCTAGTTGTATCACTATTGTAGATCATACCTTTATGAGTTTTGTAGTATACATATTCCAAACTAAGTTTTAAGAGAGTATTTGGTGACTAGAACGAAAACATTTTCATGAACTGATGAAATGAATTGAAGCAGCCGACTCTGAAATCTCTACATTCTTAATGCTACATATAAATAATAAATGTTATTATATAACAAGCGCTTGCAGTTTTGGATATTGATATATGTTGTTCTAGATTTAAACTCTAAGCAATAAAAAGAGATTGTTTTTCAATAGTACCTGAATAATGTAAGTACAATAGGTTAACCTACTGTATGTTGATATCATTTAAATTGTATGGGTATGAATGAAGGTGTACTACTGCCACACATAGTTGCACAGAGTAGGCTCTGCTTCAAAGATAGTCCATGTCCTGGTATAAGAGAAAAGTAATAAAAAAAAAAAAAATATATAAAAATCCTAAGTGATCGTTTATTGATTTGTAATTATTTGTTGAATTATAGCTTAGCTAAGTAAAATTACATCAGTTGATAATAGTGATGTCTCTAGTAAATGTATTTATGTGTTTATTTGAGTTTGTTATATTTTTGTGAAACATATTTTGTCTGCGGGTTGGCTACAAATGTGTACACCTCTAAATCAGCCTCTTTATGCCTAGATGTAGCAAACATTAAGTTGACACTACAATGAATAGGATGTGTAAAATGTCACGTTAAAGTTTTCCACATCTGTGTAAGTACTGTGTTTAAAAGCTAAACCATTGTAATGCATTCTAACCAAGGTAAAATTTTGATGATATATTTCTTATTTTCTAAACTAGATATTTTCTATAATATTTAAATAGATAATTAATGTGACCAGTGGTCCCTCTTTGCAAAAATTATTCTCTATACTAGTTATTTATGTTAAAAAAAAAATGCCCTGGAATACCAAGTGATTATTTATATGTTTATAAAGAAATATTATGTGGCACAAATAAATGTTATATTATATGTCACTAAAGCACCAACAGAAATGTAATGAATTGCAAAATGCAAGCTAGCACTATATGTGGATACATCTGCTCTAGAATAAATGCTCTATACATAGAGCTCTATATACTACTAATGTAGTTCAAACTTACCAACCTTTGGTAAGTTAATTCCGGGAGATCCCAGGCAGGGGGGCGTGGTTGGTGGATGGGAGGGGCGGGGCGTGGAAAGTTGCATAAAGTCGTGGAAAAGACATATCTCTTTAACATGAATATACATTGCAGCTCTGTCCCCACACCTTCTCTGGGCACTCTACTGAGTGGACTGTCACGCACAGTGACAGAGAAGAACATTAGGGTCTATTTGCTAAGGTAGATGCGGATATAAAACTGGAAATGTACTCCATTACTCCGTATTTGCATTAATTTTATACCCCATAGTTTTCTTCTTTGATCGCCTATAACTTTCTCTATGTCAATAACCAAAATTTACCCACGTAGCTCATTTATTTCTGTGTTGGTTGTTCATGAAGGTCTCACAGAACCAGAATCAGAACCCTATTTCTATCTAATTATGCTGTCACAGTTGAATATATCTCATAAATTAAAAAATTAAATTAAAGCCACTATTTTAAATAAATATATTTAAAAGGCTGTGTATTGCTTTGCTGAATAATATAATGTCCACCATGATCTCTTTCACTCCTTTGCAGCTGGTTGTCTTGTAAGAAGGGAGATGTCCTTCTACTGTCATGGTTTATTTAAACTATAAGTAAAGCTAAACAGAGCAGTATTTTAGGAGGAAAATGGAAACAGTGATTCCATTGAAAGGATCTGGACTTTGATGTGACGTTTGAAAGTACTTATGATTGGTGGGGTGGTGAATGTGGAGACCCAGTTACTCCTGGCTTTTTGTGTCATTTTGTGTTGGGTGGACGTAGTGTGCGGATGGGTCATTTGTTTCTGGGGATTTTTTTTCCACTGTGAACAGTTTTAGTAAGCATCTTAATTATTTTAAAGTTTATTTTTTACTTTCTGTTATGGACAGAGTCTTAGGGGCCCCTGTCTATCATACTGAAATAAGTATGCCACTCCAGGAGTCCCCTTCTTGTTAATTGCCAAAGGCCAGAATGATCACCCCAAATTTACTAGTCTCCCTGTTACAGTGGCAGCCAGCCCATGTTGTCTAGCAGTGGGGTTAGTTGTGAATTTGGGGAAAGTGGCTTGTTGTCCATTTTTTAATCATCAATTTTATCTTACATAGTTACATTTAGCTTTTTAGTTTCCTTAAAAATATATAATGTCCTCCTGCTCTGGGCTGGTACAGAATGGCAATGGAGGTCATGGCAAGGAACAAACCTGGAAATGTGCCCTCCAGAAAAGTGGTTTGCCTCCTCTGTATCTGGCTCGTTGAGATGCTCAAACTGGCCATGTATCGTTTCTTGAACCAGTTTGTTGGATCTGTAAAAAAGTTCTAAGACTAAAAAAGTTGAGCTAAATTTTACAAAGTCAAACAGGTTTGACTTTATTTGAGCCAGATCACAGGTTCAAACTTAAATTGAAACAATTTAATAGGTTTTAATTGTGACCAGAGGACACTGAATGTGAACGGTAAACGTTGAACTTCTACTACAGGGAGAACATACAAACTCCACATAGATATGGCCATGGTCGGGAATCGAACTCTTGACCCCAGTGCAGTAAGGCAGAAGTGCTAACCATTAAGCCACCGTGCTTCCCCACGGGTGTAATCTACAGTTTAAAGTTTTTCAATATATGCATGCATTCATATTAACAGGTAGAACTTCCGTTATCCATGGAATAAGCCTGTATTATGTTACAGAAATACCTGATTTTTTAAAAAATAAATAATTGAAATAACAAACCATGATTTTGATTATTTATTATTATTAATAATCATTATTTCAATTCATCATCTTGAAGTATCCGACACGATCTATTGTACAAGTAATTCTTGTGCAGTTTTCTAAGAACCAATCTCCTTCAGCATTATTTAGAAGAGGGATAAATAACAATTGACAAATTATTCCCATGCCTCTAAAAGCAATACGTCACACTTGGAGTTGCAATGTTCTACGGATGACTGCCGAGGCTTAGCCTAAAATCATTAAATAAAATGTATTCCCAATTGTGTCCTATATATGACAAGTTCTAAAATGCAATAATAAAAAGAGACATATAGGCATTCTTTAAGAAAACTATATAGGTAGACAGTTTTTCCATCTTGTCATACCTTTGCTGAAATCAATTGCTTTTATTTACATTTATTTATGCATTTAAATTTTAATACTGGCAGCTCGATAGGCTTAATGTGTACATGGAGTTGAAATGAATCAATATGAAAATAAATTCTCTAAAGGTTTTTATCTACTTCTCTGCAAGCTAGAATAACATTCATGAAGTAGTAGGTTAGTTTCAAGACATTTCTTCACATACAGTTTAAACATTAGATTTAATTTTAGACAAACAGCATTAACTAAGATAAAGGATCCATCCTATGAAATAGCTAGTAAATCTTTTATGGTTGTTTTCTCCTTTCAAACTCTATTTTAGAAACAAGCAGCGACTGTGACCGTTTTACAGGTTATTTTTGCCTTGTTCATTTATATAGATTAAACAGCACAGATCACGTAATGACCTCGGAGGAAGTATAAATCTCCCAATGATTGGTAAGGACTCTACTTATAAATACTCAACAGTGTTCTCCTCTATTTTTAGATCTTCCCAAACTGGAGCAGGATATATTGCTTTTGATTAAGAGGAAAAGTTGTGAGTTAAAGCAGCAGTAAGGGATTAAAAGTATCAACACTAGCAACAGTGTACAACTACAAATTGTGGTGCATTATGGAGCATGAAGAGGGATTTACATGTATAGGTGTGTTCTTTAAAAAAACATTATAAAGATTATATATTGCTTGCTAAGAGATTGTATATGGAGTTTCAATATTGGTGGCTTAAACTGGTTTTAAAGTTTTATTTTGTATTTCACAGTGTGCAGTGTTAAGCTTGGATGGTTAATAACACAGGCATCTTGGACTGGGAAACGTTTCAAGGCAAAGAATGACTATAAGAAAGATTAGGCGGAACGTGTCAAATAAACCATAGGATTATGGGATTATTTATCCTAATGGAAACTTGAATTTGAACTTGGTGTTATGTAAAGGCTCACATATTACAGAAATAAAATTTCCTTTCTTGTTGAATAAGGAGAACGCGAGGATGAGTAGGAATTCTGTACATATTTCGTATAGAGCAAAGACACACATTGCTTTTAGAATATTTAAAATTTGGGCACGTCTGGAAAGTCTCAAACAGAGAGTTTTAACAGCGGAAAATAGTTTTTAACTTCACTTGGAATTGTGATGTGTTGAAATTCATGCTTCACGGAAGACTGCGTGTTTATCATAATTCTTAGACAGTTCCTTAGAGGATCTTGGCTCTTTTCCTTGGAAAGGACATTAAGATTTGATTTGCTATGAATAGTAGAAGATTCAGCATTAAGATACGATGTTAACATATAGAGCGGAGCAGTACTATATTTATTTTTTTAATTACAGAGCACAAGCGTAAGAACCACCTACAGGCCACTGAATGTCTACTGGTCAGCAGTAAAGTTCATGGTATTGTCTGGAATAGAAAATGAAATGCAATAATAGGCTATGCCGTGAGTTAAATCCTGAGTTAAATGTAGCACCATATAAAATAATAAAATGAGGTTTGCTCTTAATGTATCCTCAGCATTCACTGGTCTCAACTTTTGCTCTGGGGACAAAACAAAACTAAACTCTACAGGTCAAAAATTATGAAAAAGTGATCTTAACTTATTTTCATCTATCATTTATTTACTGGTAATTAAAGAGCTCCCTATTCAAAGTAGCTGAATAGATGAGTTACAATCTTTTATGTACATTAGTTAAGGCATACTCTGAATACTTTAACAAAGGAACTGTATACACAAAAAACACAGAGCATATCCTTACTATTAGCACTTATATTTTAAACAATACTTTTAAGCTTGCAAATGTATAGTACCTTGTTAAAGTACTCAGACCCTTGACCGATTCTGCAATGTTTTATAGCTGCATAACCAATCCTACACTGAAATGTTGTTCTCTCTGATATTTTTCTTATAAAACACTGAAACTAATATTTTTCATTAATGTGTAATTGGTATGGTGTTTTTTGTAGGTGTGGCCATATATATTGCTCTACCTTGGTGTCATCTGACCACAAAACCTTCTCTCACATCACAACTGGGTCACTCTCATACTTTTTGTCAATAGATAGATGCTCTTTAAAATGATTCACTGATCAATGATCAATGACTTTTGTTATTCCACCCTACCATACAGGCAGGTTTATAACACAGCTCTTGACATGATTGACTGGTGAACCTCTACTTCATTCTCTGCTTCTAAACTGCATCTTCCAAGTGAATGTTGGCCTCTCTGTGGCTTCCTTCACAATTCTGTCTGAGTGGTTTGATGTAATTCCCCCCTCTTGCAGTAAGACAATGATCCCAAATACAAGTCAAAATATATCCTACATTGGAGCAGTCAAAGCCCTGATCTCAATCCAACTGAGAATTTGTAACACTATTGGAAATTGAGGGTGCACAAGTGTCATACAACTAATCTGAACAACCTGGAGCAGATCTTACTGGAAGAATAGACCACAATCACTCCCTAATAGTGTGCAAGGCTGGTGGATACTTACCTCTAAATACTTAGTGTTGTTATTGCTGCAAAATGTGGTTCTACAAATTTTTTAAGTGTGGGGACTCAATATATGTGCAAACACCATATTTCAGTTGTTTTTTCCTATGGTGTTTTGCAAAATGATAAATAAATTGAAAAAATTAAATTTGAGTTTCAGTGTTAAAACATCATCCGACACTGGTCAGTGCCTAATGTCTTGATGCACAAAATGGTTTCCAATCATCAAACTCAGACATTTTTTAACATAAATAAGCCTTAATGATCAACAGCTAGAAATACCGTAAGGTAAGATACACCCAGGGCCGGCCGCCCCCCCCCCCCGATGCAAAATACATAATTTCCCCCCGCGGCCACATCATCAATGACGCGGCTGCATCCCCTGTCATGTGATGCAGCCGCCTGTCTGCCCCCCGGGCTTCCCTCTCCCAGCCCGCGCCTGGATACACCTTTCATGAACACCAGCTTGTTGATACCTGTAGACTCTTCCATCCTTACACTTTTTTTTACACCTTTGCTCCTTCAGGTGTTTAATGCGGTTTCAACAAAGTCAAAATTCTCCAAACAATCCTTAGAAGGTCTTAACACAGTTCTCCCAAAAGGCGGGAAGGACCCATCCCTGTGTCCAAGCTACAGACCTATTTCGCTTCTAGATATAGATGTTAAGCTTTGTGCAAAAATGCTGGCCAACCGTTTAAAATTCCTCCTTCCTAAGTTTATACATGATGACAAGGTTGCTTTGGTTTTATTGGTCGCGAAGCCCAAGACAATACTACCAAAATAATCAACCTGATACATATCTCTGCACAACAAATTATCCCTACCATCCTGTTATCTACGGATGCTGAGAAGGCATTCTTCTAAGTTCTTCCTCAGCCAGAATTAAGGTTAATGGCTCCTTGTCTGAATCATTCGTTATCCTGAATGACACTAGGCATGGATGACCATTATCGCCAATGATTTTTGTCCTATGCATGGAGACTCTTGCGAGGGTGATTAGAGCCAATGCCAACATTTCTGGAATTAAAATAGGTAAACTTGAATGTAAGGTGCCATTATTCGCCGACGACCTGCTGGCATTGATCTCCTACCCCATGACTTCTCTCCCTAGCTTGATTACTGAGTTCAGTACCTTTGGGGCACTTTCAAACTTCAAAATCAATTTCACAAAATCCATAGCTATGAAGCTTCCTCTTTGTTTGACATCTGTCCCACCTTAATTATTTGGGGGTTTGATTGACCAAACACCTCCCCCAGCTTTTCCACTCAAACTTCTCATCTATTCCCTCTTCATTGAATGCAGATTATGAAAAATGTCACTCTTTACGCCTGTTATGGATTGGTAGAAATACTGTGATCAAAATGAATACATTGCCCAAAATCCTACACATAATGCAAACTCTTCCAATTCACATCCCTCCAAAATGGCTCCAAAATGTACAGGGTGTAATCAGGCGCTTTATCTAGAGAAAAACAGGGGAAGGTGCGTGTACAATTTTATTTTTTTATTCAGACGCAAGAGTTTAGGGGGTCTCTAACTATCACACATCTCAAGCTATTACAATGCCATTATGCTAAACAAGATCTTAGAATGGACCAGAAAAAAAATAGCAAGCAATAGAAGAATATTTCCTTCAACCCCCATCTAAAATCGCTCCCTTATTGCTGAGTCTACCCTTGCTTTTTCATCCAACTATTTCACCCACGCTTAGATGTTGGAAACAATTAAGAAATATGCCCTACATCTCTTCTAAGCTCTCCCCACTCACCTTCTTTATAGCGAACCCAGATTTCCCACCAGGCACACACTTACATTCCTTCCACAATTGGTCACGGACAGGGTTCTTCAGATTCGGCCTGCTTGTGGACTCACAAGGTATCTATCCATTCCCTGACATTAAATTTAAATGGGATGTACCCAATGCTGAAATTTGAAGGTACTTGCAGCTCTGACACTTCTTACAATCCGCAAGACGAATACAGATAAAACGCAGAGACCTTACTGTTTTTGAGACTTTATGTGTCTCTGTTTCTATCCCTTCCCACAACATATCTACTCTATATAAACTCATTGTAGAAAATATGTTTCAATTCAATATTTATTGGGAAATTTTAGCGTGGGGATACCATTATACTTAATTTTCCTCATCTCTTTTTACTGATGTCTCCAATCTCCAAGGACATTATTATATTAATATATTATTATTATTATTATTACTATTATTATTACATTATATATGAGACATTTGTGGTTCTCCTCCCTGCATCATCTCATAGCTCCCGACCCCTGGTCCTTTTTCTACCCTCTTCTTTTTAGTTCTTTCTCTATGTATGTATCTCCTTGTTTTTGTTCTTATGTACTTTTTTGATTGATATATTTGAAAATGAAAAGCGTTGTAATCTATGCATTATATTGTTACATTGCTAGATCTCTAGCTATATGCCTTCCAATAAATAAAGTTTAAACAAAAAAGTGATCAGCAGCTTTGAAGCATAATAACACTGTCCTTAAGAAAATGTTAAACACCTAGTTCCCACTCAGAGTACTATATGACTGCTTGGCCCGTCTCTAAAAGTGGTCATCTAAATGAAACCTACATGACACATTCCTTGAATTTCTGAGGTTCCCTCATCAGTTGGAGTCTGTAGCTACTCACTCTCTTTCTCTTCAGAACAAAGTCACCGTTCATTCTTCACCTGGTTCTCAGATCTCATTGCCTCTTGAAGAACACAAAATAGTCACACTTGAGCCTCTACTCAGCTCCTCACTAAACTGCATCTTCAGCTCCTTGTTGAGCCTCTATCTGTGGATTCAAGTCTTTTTGGACAGACCTATTGTCCATCTCTAACTGGTCTTCTCTGATGTCCTTCCTGCTGTAGGACACATAACTCCTTACTGAGCACTTTACTGTGTTGCAGATAGGTGTCAATACCAAACTGCAGGGACTGATCAAGTGGCAAATTTACGCCACCTAGCTTGCAACCATAACAATATGTACATATATGTCATTAGTAGAAATTAGTGAAAGAGAAGAAGGTGCGCTTCTTTAAATTAATGAAATGTGTACAAGTGAATAAAATCATTTGAAACTGCAGCAAAGGACAATTGAGACCAATGTGTATGTGCAAACCAACGAAAAATGTTGCCTGGTGCTTAAATTAAACAATATATGAATTACTATGTGTCAACATATACACAAAGGAGTATTTTGTACACAATATAGCTATGGTTTTTGCCCCCTCTACTTCACTGAAACTGCCCTCACTAAGGTCACTAATGACCTTCTCCTCACTAAATCCATAGACACTACTCCCTTCTTATCCTTCTTGACCTCTCTGCTGCTTTCGATATCGTTGACCACGCACCCCTTTTGCAGACTCTCAAATCTATAGGCCTATGTAACACTGTCCTCTCCTGGCTTTCCTCTTACCTCACCAACCTCTCCTTCTCAGTCTCTACTCATTATTCTACATCACCCCCTCTTCCCCTACCTGTTTGCTCAAGGCTCCGTTCTTGGCCCCCTGCTTTTCTCTCTCTACACCTCCTCCCTTGGTGTCCTCATCAGCTCCTTTGGACTCCAGTACCACCTCTATGCTGATGATACCCAAATTTATCTGTCATCCCCTGACCTCTCCCCTTCCCTTCTGTCTCGTGTCTCCTCCTGTCTCTCGGCTATCTCATCTTGGATGTCCCAACGCTTCCTTAAACTCAATTTTTCCAAGACCGAGCTTATAGTCTTCCCTCCTGCCAGGACTCTCCCACCTCCCCCCCTCTCTATTTCTGTTAATAACACTACCCTCGTTTCTGTCCCCCAAGTCTGATGCCTTGGGGTCATCCTTGATTCCTCCCTCTCATTTAAGCCTCACATTCTGTCCCTCTCAAAATCTTGCTACTTCCACCTTCGGAATATATCTAAGATACGTCCCTTTCTCACCACGGAAGCCACGAAAACCCTTGTTCATTCGCTTGTTATCTCTCGCCTTGACTACTGTAACCTTATTCTCTCTGGCCTACCTGATTCTCGCATTGATCCTCTTAAGTCTATCCTCAATGCTGCTGCCAGCCTCATTTTTCTCTCCCGCCGCTCTGTATCTCCCTCCAACAGTCACTACATTGGCTCCCCATGCCCTACAGAATTAAATTTAAACTCCTCACCCTCACCTTTAAAGTTCTTAGTCAATCTTCCCCTCCCTACATCTCCAATCTCATCTCTACCTACACTCCTACCCGCCCCCTCCGCTCTGCCTGTGACCGCCGCCTCACTACTTCACTGATCACCTTCTCTCACTCTTGTCTTCAGGATTTTGCCCGTGCTGCTCCCCTGCTGTGGAACGATCTTCCATGTTCCAACAAGTTAGCATCTACTCTCTCAAAGGCTTCAAGCGTGCCCTTAAGACTCATTTCTTTATTCAAGTCTATCAATCCTCCTCCTAACTTCCTTGTCCTAGCTCTCTTCCCCAGTTAGTACCACCCTTTTGTGTCTCTCCCTTCCCTTTAGGTTGTTAGCTCTCATGAGCAGGGCCCTCTTTCCTTGTTTGCTCCTTCTACTGTTCCTTCACCCTCTGTACCTCTTTGCCTGCTTCGCTAGCCCTGTTTTCTTAAGCTTTGGCCTTCTTCTCGCTGATTTCTACCATCCCTTTCACTATCTGTCAGATATAATCTGATTTGATTTACCCTGTCACCTGTGTTTGTATATATTTTTGTATCATGTTGTGTCTTGGTTCTGTTTTCTGTATATGTGCTGTACGGCGCTGCGGACCCTTTGTGGCGCCTTATAAGTCAAAGATAATAATAATAATAATAATAATAATAATAATAATATATTGGGATAAATTCACCTGCCATTGTCAAGGCATCTCCTGTAGTCTCTAGCCAGTGAAACAAATATATATTCAGGGTGTCACATCTAATCTACAGACAGAGGCTAAGCAAGCTTTAAATATGACACCCTGAATATACATTTGTTTCACTGGCTAGAGACTCGCCTACAGGAAATGCCTTGACAATTGTGAATATATGTTATTACACCTGTAATTTGTAAGGCAGTGAGCTTATGTGCAAAGGACACCTGGTACACACTCTGCAAAATACCTGCATCAGAGGGCCTCAATCGTGAACCAGAGCAAATCAAGGTCTACACCTAATCTCCGCACCCGTGATCAGTCTCTGCAATCTAAAAGTGCACCTCGATTTGCAGTGAAGTGGAAAAATTATAGGACTTAATCTGGAGATGGGCATTGATGGGTGCACTTCAAGCAATGTAATAAAAAGCCATGTATATTTATTAACATTTGTCACAACAACTCAGCATGTTCTCTCATTAACATGTGTCAGCTAAGAAGCAACTTTCTTACTCCTCCTGGATTTTCTCCTTACAAATAAAGACACAGACTCAGGAGCAAATAAAAACAAAAGAGAACTGAATGGTAAGATGATGATTCTAAGAAATTATACCAGGGTCAAATGCAGGATTTATAGAGGGGGTTTCCATTCCACACCACCAGAGTGTTTGCAAAGGTTTTACTATCATTTGAGACAGTGCTAGATTGCTCTCCATCTCTTCCCACCCCCTTCAAATACACGGGCAATGGCAGCCAACTGTTCTGATTCTAGTGGGCCAGTCCTAATTTTGTATGACTGTCCTGCTCAGTCAGGACTTTGTTCCAACTGCAATGATAGTTGGGATGTAAGTCCTGCATCGCACTGTACTGCTATTATGGGTGAGCTGCTTGCCTCTAACTCTAGTGTGTGTTGCTTGCCCTTAACAAGCAGTATAGTGGGAGGTGGGACATACATCACAACTATCGTGGCAGGTGGGACAAAGTCCTGACTGAGCGGCACAGTCACATAAAATCAGGGTTCTCCCACCAGAATCAGGGCAGATAGCAGATGGTGCTGTGCTTTCCTGCCTGTTCTTGTAGTTTTCACTACCTGTGGCTCCTGGTCTCTAAAACTCAATTACTACTTCTCTGGATCCTGGAATGTTGGAGCCCTGTTTGGTAAAAAGGGATAGGTACATACAATATGGAAAGTCTAGTAGTGAGTGAGCTTATTTAGGCCTCCCTACACCCAACTAAACCAGATGTTAACTATATCACCTACATTTCAATAATTAGGCCTTCCTACGTGAATCCATCCCAACATTAAATTAATAGTATTCACATATAATAAATAGACCTATTTCCACCCTACCAACCCTGACATTAAATTAGAAACAATAGATAAACCTAATTCCCCCCACCTTATCCTGACATTAAATTAATGGTATTCACATTTAATAAATGCTCCTAATTCTCCCCAAACAGCCCCAATATTAAATAAATAGTATTTTTATTTAATAATTCAACTTATTTCCCCCGAAATTGCCTCAATATTAAATAATTGGTATTCACAATTAATAAATAATGCTCCTTCTCCCTAAACTCAGTCCCATGTTAAATTAATAAGCACATGCCACATTAAATTAATTACTAGGACCCCACTATTAAATTAAATAGTCCTTACCATTAATTAGTTTGCCCCTCCAATAAATTAATATTTCCAACCTACTATTAAATGGGTACTACCCACACTCATTAATGAATTAATACTCAACCTTCACTCTCATTGCTATAAGCCCTCACTTACCTTCTTCCATTTGGCAGACTCTTCTGTCTTCCACTTCCTGCAGTATGACATGTTGCCCGCTTTGTGAAAGAGGGGAGCGCAGTGCATACTGCAGACAGGGAGTGGAACAGATCGGAACGGATGTGTAGATCCGTGGTTGGTCTCTAGGAAGGGGACCAGCCTAACAACAGTCCTGGCTGGAGAGCGGGTAATGATTCTGGGCAATTGGAAATCCCCCTGAGTGCACGCCTGTATAGACTATAACAGACACATGACCCTTTTAAGTGTACAACTCAGCGTTTAGCATGTTAGTGACAATTTTGCTCATACTGCTGCTGATACCTGTTTTTAAACTTCTGAACAGCTCAACTTCCTGAAAGTTTTCAGAGTACTGATGTTACACTAACACACTTTAGCTTCCTTTCCCAAGCTCCAAATCTTTTTTTGTCCCACTACTCTTTATTCCTTTTTAACTCCACTTTCCTAATCATAAGAAAAAGGTAACCCTAACTAGACTCAAATCATAAATCATCTTTAAACCACGCTTACCAATCAGGTAACAAAAGTTGATGATAGTTAATGAAAGTGTATGCTTTGTAATGCAAACAAAATATGTTATGCATAAATTTAATGGGCACAGTCTCACATTTTTCATATTGTTACTGCTACAATAAGGTCACCTACAAGGATGCAGTGAGTACTCTAGTATGAACACCATGGAGATTAATGTCCAGGGGCTGGCTGGCAGACTTTAGATAGGGGGGCAAGCACACAGCACTGACTCACAATTAGTGGCTCATCCAGTTGGCAGACTGTCCTGCTCTCTTCTACCTGTTCTCGTCACTTTCATCATTTGTGGCTGCTGGTTTCTTTAGCTCATTTGCTGCTTATCTGGATCCTGGAATGCTGGGGGCCCTAGGACCTCCTCCAGGAGCGAGGGGCTAACCAACAAGCAGTACACCTGCCCAAAATGGACTTTGTCTGTCCGGCCTGGGGGGCATGTCCCCCCTACCCCCCTGGTCCAGCACGCCCCTGGCAATGTGAATGAAATTAGGTGGTTTATTTAAACACGGAACATACAGGTAAAACTGAGATGCAACAAATGAAAACACAGATAACACAAGTACTGTAATCTAAGTAAGCAGGTTTGGCTGAGGAGCTGAAAACTCTGGATTTCCAAGTTAGACAGTGGATTGCAGATATTACATGTCTGGATTGCCAGGTAAAAGCTGAGAGGCTTGTGAGCTGGTTACCAGGTAGGTGAGGTTATCTGCAGGCACAGAGATATTGGATTACCAGGTTAGGCTAGGAAGCTTGTGAGCTGCAGCCCAGACAGGTGAGATTAACAGGGAGTCAGTCAGGATCAGAACACAAGAGTAACATTGAGAAACCAGCAGCAGCAAACACAATTGATGAACTGGCCCTTAATTAGCAGTCTTTAAGGCCAGAGACAGGTGAGCATGATCCAGATCCAGCAATGAGAGCTTAACCCTTTATAGACAGGATCAGGGGAAGGCACAGCAGCATCTAAGGAGGAGGTGCAGAACTGCAACCGGAGGCAGATCGTTACACACTCTGGAAATACTTTATAATAGTTGGAAATTCACAGATAAATAGGACATATTGAATGATCTCTGAAATGCATTCTTTTGGTCTCTGCCAATCATCCCTGTACTCTAAAAGATTTCAAAACTAAGTTAAAATGAGCTATAAGCTTAATAAGAGCCCCATCCTAAAGTGCTGTATTTAAAATCTGCTATCTAGTGTAACTTTGCACAATAAATTTACCTTAATAAGTTTAGTTTTTAACACTTTCATTTCCAGATTGTATAATTTAGGAGAAACAGTGATCCGTGTTGAGTAGTTATGGATAGGTACAATTGTCTTGCCAAGAGTAATGGAATTATATTACGCAAAGGATCCTGGCAGAGACACAGAGCTACTATCATAAACACACTCACACAGACATTTTCACTATTCATCTTATTGCACAATTGCATCGGTAAGAAAAGAGATGGATATAGCTATTTACCAGTCCAGGAAGAGAAACTACATCTCCCACAAAGCTATTATGGAAAGGAGGCGGAGCCTAAGAAGACTGAAAAACCAGAAGACGGAGATGGAGAGAGGAGCATCCTGGGAGAGACTGAGCTGTGTGACCAGTCCAGATAGGTGACCCTAGGCAGAAAGGCAGAAGGGCAGAAGGTGTATCTTTTGAACACCCCCCAGAAGAGAAAGCAGCGATTCGGGTGGAGGCGCTGAAAACCAAGTACCAAGGTGAGAAGCATCTGCATCGTTCAATATATATACACCCTCACAACGCTTAATACAGAAGGGGTTGTTACATAAGTAGTATGTGCTTGTGCACACAGTTCAACAAAGCTATGATGATTTGTGTTTTATGCCTTACACAGTTACTCAAAGGACTCAAAGGGGCATATTCAATCAGCCATGGAGTGCCAAGGAGTGCGAGGAGAAGTCCACGATCTTGCAGTACCATAGTAATAGAAAAAAATGCGCAGCCACGATGTTTGGCGTAACATCGCTGTTAATTGAATCTGCTCCATACTGTCACTGTAACACTTAAATCAGTCTCTAGCCTAACAACAATGAATTATACAAAGCAGCTTTGATGTTCCTAATTATTTCCACAACATATATTAACATTTTTGTTTTTACAATAGGTGATGGATTTGTTGCTGTCAGTAAATTTATGTATACAGACAACCATAATCAGATCTGTAATTCGTGCCCCATAGCCGTATAAATTGTATCTAGCGTTGAGTCTTTTGCTGAATTTATAAAAGCCTTTGCTTAAAAATGAAACAATACTTTCACTACAAAAAAGAAATTCAAGAAAGTGTCACTGATGTTTGTATTAAATTTGATGCTATTCTTAAGCTTTTAAGAACACAAAACTATGGAGACATGACACATATATGCCTCTATAAACTGTAGTGCTATCTGAAATATAGAGATGAAAGCAATATCATGAAATATAACAATATCCCATTTTGTACTTCTGTTTCTACAGATTATACATATTGTATTAATCAAAATAATACTGGGTAAGATATAAATGACACAAACAAGTATCCTCTTATAAAGTAAAGCGGTGAGACGTCCAAGCTAAAGCTAATTGAAAAAAACAGTGTATTACTAAATGAAGACATTTAGGTTAAAGGAGATTATTATTTTTATTTGTCTTAGCTCAGAAGAAGTTATTGTAATTTGAAAAGAAGTGGGAAAACTGAAGCAGACAATTGTCTCACATGAAATGAGGAAATCCGGCGTATTTTGGTTCAGTAAATTGTTCATCTGACCTCCAATAACATTTGGAATTAACCTAATTTTTTTTTTAATTTAGCATGATACAGCATAAAGAATGGGTGGAACACCACTTATTTTTGAAATTGGAAGTTCTTGGTACTCATTACAGTGTAAGATATAGCGGTAGAAAGAGATTAGGTTTTCTTCTCTTATTTACTTTATTTTAGCTAGTCAAACTACACTTGCTGCTTCACTTACTTTGACTCTCTAACTGGCTCCCGGCTCTCCTTTTCCCAGTGATCATGCTCAGCCTCCTCAGTGTACCTACCATTTTGTCTGTTGTTCGCCTAATGTTATATAGTCCCTCTCCACTCCTGCCAAAAATCCCTATAAAATCTGTTTTACTCACCCATCCCTCATATCTACTGTTCTAACTACTCTCTATTCCCCTGCTGATCCCATTCCCTCTTTTCTCTCATGCTAACTCTGCAGTCACTTCCTTCACTCACGTTCTCCTTTATCGCATTTATCTCACCTCACTTCTAAACTCTCACTGTCCTTCTTTCTGTCTTACTTTCAGTTGTCTATTTCACACTCATCTCTAGCATTACCATGATTTACTCTTCTCTCTTCTGTCCTCTCCCCTATCCCTCTTTGTCCCTTGTCCAAATTCCAATAGTCTCCCCTCTCCTTCCTCAACCCTCTCCCTCTCCCTACCTGTCCTCCTCCCTATCCCACTGCTCTCTTCTCTTCTCTGCTCCTCTGCCCCTGGTTTGATCCACTGCCACCACTTCCGTCTTTCCCTCTCTACACCCATTTCCCCCTCACCCCAATCCCTTTAGACCCTTTTGCTGCTCTTCTCTCTGCTTCTTTCTCTTCTTCCTCTCCAGAAATCTATTTACTCACACCACTCCTCCCTTCTCCTGCATTTTCCTCTCCCATCCATTCCCCTCCAAATCAGCCCCATCTCTACTCCTCTCCCACCTATTGTTCCCCTTCCACCTGCTGAGAGGTCCCCTCCTAGTTATGCTCTTCTTGTCCAATTCCAACTCTCTCTCCCTGTCTCGCCCCCTGCTCAAAATCATACACACCCTTGCAGTCTAGCAGTCCCATCAACCTCATCCACATCTCTACTCTTCCCTCTCTTCCTTTATCCTGTGGTCTCTGGAATGCCATGTCAGTCTGTAACAAATTAACCTCTATCCTTGATCTCTCTATCTCTAGATCCTTCAACCTGCTCACCATCACTGAAACCTGGCTATCCTCTGAGGACACAACCTCTCCTGCTGCTCTCTCTTTTGATAGCTTGTCCTTCTACCATACACCCAGACCAAAAAGGTGGTGGCATTGGTATACATACTACCCCCTGATGCTCTTTCTGGGGTTTTCCACCTTGCCTTTTACAGTTCTGCCCTATCACTTTCAAAACCATCCTTCTTTAAGGTTCTCAGTTCCTCCCAATCCTCCAAACCCCATTGCCTTTTTGTCATCTTCAACTCCTTCCTCTCCTCTCCCCTCCCCTCACCCACTCCCACTCCCATCATCTCTCTCTGCTATCGACTTTTCTACCCACTTCATTTCTAAAATGGGTGGGGAGGAGGGTGGGTCAATACGTCATGACATCTCCTTCCTTAAGTCCCTTCTTGCCCCTCCCTCTCCCCCCTCCCTACCTACTTTGTCCCCCCTCCCATACTCCTCTGTGGACGCTATCTTCATCCCCTCCTCCCCACTTACAAACCCAACTTCCTTCTCTTCCTTCACTTTGGTATCTGTAGAGGAAGTCTGCACCCTTCTCTCCTCCTCTCGCCCCTCCACCTGCCAACATGAATTCATCCTCTCCAACCTCCTTAACTCCCTCTCTCATGAGGCTTGCTCCCACCTTGCCCACCTCCTCAACCTATCCCTCTCATCTGGAACCATCCCCTCCTCCTTTAAACATGCTCTCATCTCCCTTACACTCAAAAGACTATCCCTTCACCCTGCCTCTATCTCTTTATAGTCCTATGTCCCTCCTTCCTTTTGCCTCCAAACTTCTTGAAAGGGTTGTCTACAACCGTGTCACCTCCTTTCTATTTTCACACTCACTTATTTACCCGCTCCAATCCAGTTTTCGCTCACCTCCACTCCACCTAAACTGCCCTCTCTTTGCTAAATCTAAAGGACACTACTCCCTTCTTAGCCTTCTCGAACTCTCTGCTGCATTGACCACTTCCTCCTTTTGCAAACTCTCAAATCTATAGGCCTTGTAACAGTGTCCCCTCCTGGCTTTCCTCTTACATCACCAACCGCTCCTTTTCAGTCTCTACACATGACTCCATATCCCGCCCCTCCTCCTGTACCTGTTGAGTTTTCTAAGGTTCTGTTCCTGGCCCAGTGCTCTTCTCCTTGTACACCTACTACCTTGGTGATCCATTCGCTACTTTTGTCTCCAGTACCACCTCTATGCTGATGATACCCAAATCTATCTTTCATCCCCTGACCTCTACCCATCCCTTATGTCTCGTGTCTCCTGTTGTCTCTCTGCCATCTCATCTTGGATGTCCTAGATCTTCCTCTAACTCAATATTTCTAAGACTGAACTAATCGTCTACTCCCCCTGCTAGGGCTCCCTCACCTCCCCCCTCTCTTTCTGTTAATATTAATACCCTCCTTTCTTTCCCTCAAGTCTATTGCCTTCGGGTAATTTTTGACACATTCTGTTCCTCTCAAAATTCTGCTGCTTCCACCTCCGGAATATATCGAACCTATGGCCCTTTTTCACCACGAAAGCAACTCAAACTCTGATTCACTCAATTGTAATCCCCTGCCTTGATTACTGAAACCTCCTTCTCTCTGGCCTACCTGACTCTCACCTTCTCCCTCTTAAGTCTATCCTCAATGCTGCTGCCTATCTTATTATTCTCTCCCACCACTCTATCTCTGCTGTCCCTCTCTGACAGTCGCTAAACTGGGTCCCCATGGCCTACAGAATTAAATTTAAACTCCTCAACCTCGGCTTCAATGTTCTCAATCAAATCATCCCCCCCTTACCTCTCCAACCATATCTCTACCTATACTCATTGCCGCCCCCTCCGCTCTATCAATGACCGCCACCTCACTACTTCATTGATTACCTCTTCTCATTCCCACTTCCAGGACTTTGCCCAGGCTGCTCCACAGCTGTGGAACAATCTCCCATGCCTTATCAAGTTAGCCTCTACTCGCAAAAGCTTTAAGCATGCCCTTAACACTCACTTCTTTATTCAATTTTTTCACCCTTACTCCTAACTTCATTGTCTTGACTTTCAGCCCCTCTCCCCCAGTCAATTAATGATTCATGATTCGATTCATGATGTATATTTGTTTATTCATAATGTCTGGTCTTAGTATTTTTTTCTTCATGTAATGCGTTATGGATCACTGCCTTTTGTATATGTCATGTACGGTGCTGCAGACCTTTTGTGATGCCTTATAAATAAAAGATAATAGTAAAAATAATAATAGTATGGCTAAAAATCATGTACCTGAGAGATGCCATGAGCTTGAATCAGATAGATGTGCGTGCTCTCAATTTTTGCTCGTTCTTACTATACATTGCCTACATGCATATGCTCCTTACCTCCCCTGTTCCGCCATTAATCTCATAGACAGTCTGAAGGGTCATTTGTGTTCAAAGATTAAATGCGTGCAGTTGTGCTCACTGGAGTCTGTTTCTTAGCATGTGCAGAGCAAGTTTACACAAAATACGGATTTACGTTCCTTAATGATTCAGGCCCAAAGAGAGTTAGAGTTTGATGTAAATATGCGTCTTTTGTGTATGAGCAAAAAATGTGCCTGCACACTTATGTTTTTGTGCCTGTGTTGTGAGCTGTGCGTATCTTGTGGTGTGTGCAACCTAAAATAGTGTGCATAGATGGGTCCAAACCAGAGGGATAGCAGGCGTGATCATCAACGGGTAAACTTGCTCTGATTTATAGCCGCAGAATGATAAGCCTCCTAAAATGCGTATCTAAAGATATGTGTACCTCAAAACAGGTTACATCTGAAAGGGGCATGGTTATCTTGCTACGTGTGCAAATTGTGTGCATGTGTTGAGGCACACATTTTACACAAAATACAAAGATATTTCAAGCAAATTCATGTGCAACTACAAATGAAGCCCAAAATGTGCACCTTGTAATCTACTTATGCATAGGTTCTATGTGCAACTAAACCAATAATCAATCACTCGTTGCCTTTTCTGTATATTTTAGATTTCTATGGGAATATCTTGTTTTGCAACTTTTTTACAATTATGTTAATACCTCTTTTCGAAAGAAAGTTTTTTACTGTTTTACGTACAATGAAGGGAACGTTGCTACATTGTACCTACAATAACATTTTGGATGCTCCAGAGAAAAAAGTTACATTTTGCTTTATTTGGTAATGTCATCTGTTGGCAAATATAAAAATAAATAACTTTTGCTTCCCAGCAGCCATCTTTAGCAATGTTTAGTTCTTTGATCCTCCTGTCAGGGTGGACAGATGCTGTAATTGAAATGCTGGAGGACATGTGGCAGCCCTGGCAATAATAAAAAGATGACATTGGGGCATCCCGGCTTTTGGTTCGGAATGACTTCAGATTGCTATTATTTAGAATGGGTGCACTCTACTCTTCACTTATTCAGACAAGCTGAATGGATGCATTTTATAGTGTTTACCAGCATGGTACTCCAAAGCAAATACAGATGCATGTAAATCTAAAGGCTAGGGACCATTGATCCCAATGCTTGAAAGCATGTGTTGTTAATATATCATCATCATCATTTATTTATATAGCGCCACTGATTCCGCAGGGCTGTACAGAGAACTCATTCACATCAGTCCCTGTCCCATTGGAGCTTACAGTCTAAATTCCCTAACACACACACACAGACAGACAGAGAGAGACTAGGGTCAATTTTGATAGCAGCGATTAACCTACTAGTATGTTTTTGGAGTGTGGGAGGAAACCGGAGCACCTGGAGGAAACCCACGCAAACACGGGGAGAACATACAAACCCCACACAGATAAGGCCATGGTCGGGAATTGAACTCATCACCCCAGCGCTGTGAGGCAGAAGTGCTAACCACTTAGCCACCGTGCTGCCCATAAAAAGCAGACACTGACTCAAACACTAGAAAATCAAGCATGTCGCCACTCCTTTAAACATTATAAACATGAACCAATGCAGCCTTAATGCATTAACAGCTGCAAAATGCAAAATGGAATATCCCTGCCAAGTGTTTTTTTTACTGATGCAAATGAATGACTAATAGGTGAAAATGATGTTGTACAAAAAAATGTATTTTTTTTGAAGATTCCATTCCTTCTGAGTTCGAATATATTCCTCATCTCAAGCAGCTGATCTTACTTTATACCTGGACTAATAACAAATAGGCTTTAGGAATCTTTAATGCCGACAGATGATAGCTTAGCATGTTAAGGGTGGTATTATGGTCTGTTTTTTATGGAACACCTTAGTCCCCAGTTGAATGTGAAACTTTGTAAGGTCCAGCAAATTAACTTTATGTGGACTTGCATCCAATTCCAACACCATCAGAATAAGTAACTGGATTAGAAATGCATTAATGATGATGAGTTGCATCATTACTGCACTTATATAAACGAAAATCTTATAATTGTTGGGGATTTCTGCTCATATTGTTACATATATATAGGTTTGTCAGAGAGAGTGCGACATTAATGCCTATAGCTGCCCAGAAATCTGTCTGTAGAATGTATGCTCAAAGTGAAAATAAATATGCAGTAACTCCAAAGTCAATTAAATAGATGGATTTCAATAATTAATGGCTGAAGACAATATATTACATATAATATCAACATCATTAGATTGCAGACAGATCCATAGTGGCTAGCACACACTCATCTAGTTAATTTACTTATCAAGTTAATTAAATATAGTTAATAAATAATTTATATCCTTCGAATATGTGGATATCATTCATATGTATGATTGTGGGAATTCAAGTAAACAGAGAGACTTCCAAGTCAACTGTTTCACTAAAACTATTGGACATTCCCTGGTATCATTATATTTGTAACTAATATGATTGAAAATTCGATAAAAAGTAGTTTTGATGTGTCCAGCTTCTTCTGTAACATTTTTTAAGTCGGCCTTGGTATTACCTAGTAGGATCTGTCTTGGGTATAGTTTTGGTGGTAAAAATTTGAAAGTTGGCTGAGTATTTAATTCCTGTAAATAAAGAATTCATAACTACAATGGTACCTCCTTTATCAGCCAGTCTGATATATCAAAGTATGACAATAGAATGACATAGTATGGCATATAATTCAAGTTTAGCTCTTTAAAGTCATCTCCAAGAAATTTGGTCAAGAAAGTAGGGTCTCTTTCTAACATGCCTTTCAGGAAGATGCCAATATGTCAAAATTGATTTATAGGGTTAATGCAGATCAAAGGTACATTTGTTTGTTAATCAAAGCTGCCTGTAAAGGAAGCACATTTTGATAATATACTGTATAATATACCATAAAATGTTAACTTCTTTGTACACAGTATATATTAAAAAGGTTAACGATTAAATCTATTTATATATATATATATATATATATATATATATATATATATATATATATATATATATCATCATCATCATCATCCCCATTTATTTATATAGCTCCCCTTATTCTGCAGCGCTGAGAACTCACTCACATCAGTCCCTGCCCCATTGGAGTTTACAGTCTAAATTCCCTGACACACACAGACAGACTAGGGTCAATTTGTTAGCAGCCAATTAACCTACCAGTATGTTTTTGGAGTATATATATATATATATACATATATATATATATATATATATATATATATATATATATATATATATATATATAATGTATATATAATGTATTTACTCATTTTGGAGCAACGCCTCCTTTTCCTGCTCTCTTGCATTACAGACACCGCCCAGGGTGGCAGGTATAGGAGCCATAATCGTCTTATGTCGGCAATTGAAAGAGACCTGCAGATCTGCCAGAGAAAACTTACCACCAGGGATTTATGTATAACATCTAAAAATGCTTCAACATGGCAATACTCTGACTGCAGCTATCTGATCTCAATGAACTTACTGAATCTTTTCCAGATATCTTTCATTGTGTAATATAATAATGTTGTTTTCCTGAATGGAAAAAAAAAAGATCATTCAACCATGCTTATTTTTAAATGCCCTTAATTTCCAATACTTACTCTATCATTTATTGCTTCTTGCAATCTACCAATATAAAAATAAAAATATGCACATTTCATTGTCAAATCAGGATTGTTTCCAATTTTCAAGCCATAGATGAGTTTTTTTTGTGTGCATATAAACTAGCTCCTAAATCTTGTGGAGATATTGATTAATTTCTACTTATGATGCAGGTTGTCCGAAAACAATCTCTTTTTATTCCTGAGTTATGTCCAAAAATGCAAAGATCAAAGAGTGAGCCTTGTTGCTTTCATGTTTGGCATATGAATGGCCTGGCAGTCCCCATTGTGGTCTTGGCTGGGCTCTACTTGTTTTCATTTTCTGATGTGAAACAGTTGGGAATCACATACCCTCGAATAGTTCCATTTATAGTGGACTAAATAAAAACGGGCTCAATAGCTGCCAGGCATTTGAAAGTGGCAGTCGACACAGCTTTTCAAAAGTTATTGGCTGTGGCATGTTTTGTGTAAATGGAAAAATATGCTATTAACATGCATGTATAGGACAGAGTTGAATTAAAATACATAGCTGTCCATTTCTTTGCACTGAAATGATGTGTTTCATGTTAGAGATGCCAAATTTTATTCCATTTTCTGTTGAAATAACATATAGGTAAATGTGGAAACATGGGTTTAACAATCAGAAGTAGTTTACTTTTGCCAATGATGTGGAAAGCGACTCATGGGGGTATATTTATTAAAATGTGGAGATGTTGCCTATAGCACCCAATCAAATTCTAGTTATCATTTATTTAGTACATGCTACAAAATGATAACTAGAATCTGATTGGTTGCAGTAGGCAACATCTCCACTTTATCAAACCGGCAGTTTAGTAAATATACCCCATTGTGTTCGCACACAAGTGCAAATGTTGTCAATTGCATCTGATGAAGTTAATGCAACCTAAATCATATTAAGACATTGAGAGATTAAATTGTCCAGGCAACATAATTCAAATGAAGAAATAATACCAATATATGAAACATAATAGAGTAATATTATAAAAATGAAAGTAATATATAAGAGATAGATATTGCATAAATTCCTGTTCAAAGTGTAGGATCCCACTTGTTTGCATCGCTTTGAATACTAACATAAATTATTAGAAACATGAGAGATTGTCAAGTTAAAAATTAGATGTTGCTTCTGGAACAAAAGTTACATGTATATATATATATATATATATATATATTTATATATTTGAAGGATTGTTTTCTTTGCTGGCTGATCGCAACCAGCTTATTCTGTGATGAAAATGAAATAAATGCATATGAAAAAGAATATACTTTGTTCCTGCATGACATTTGGGGTTGGCTAATACCAATATGACATTGCGCGGCAGTATATCAGTATATACCGGGACATAAATAAATGGGACTTTGTGCCAAGACAGTGGCTTATACAGAAAGGCAAAAACATATACGCCTTGATGGGCAGACTTGGGCAGAGTGGATAGGAATTCCTTGCTGCTATTGGCTAGGTGCAAGATATACATAAAGATAATCAAAATCTGCAAACTGACATTCAGGGCACATTTTGGTGCAGGGGAGCCTTATTCATGCACCTCATTACATGCGCACTACAAGAACATCTGACATTAAAGAGCCCAATAACACTATTGCAGGATATGTGTAAAACAAGAAAACATATGTAACAAGCTCTCGAATGAGTCCACTGTAAGATCTTGATAATCTTTAATGAAGATACTTGTATCACTCAATGTACACAGTCAAAATAAACTCAAACAACACAATACATAGTATAGACTGTATGGATATAATAAATTATAGGAAAGAGTCAATTAATCAGAAGGAAGAAGGTAAACTCCAAATCCCTCACCCGTGTAGAAGAAGTAAACAATGATATGGGGATCTTATCCTCTTTATCGTATATGCTTACAGAAATGGAATAATGAAGAGCTCTCATGATTTAAAAAAAGGGAGAGCATATCTCTAGTGCATTACCTTTTATTAAAAGAATAGGATAGCTGCACTCAAAACACAAAACAAGTGCAATCCTTCAATAGTAAAGTTAAAATAGCTGTACCAGAAGGTCCATGAACATAGGCATATCTCAAAAAAGATCGATGGTACACCCAGGCAAATCACCTCTCCTGCAGGTCACAGGTAAAAGGAATTGTAGCAACGAGGATGTGATAACTAGTCAGGTTAAGGAAATTAAAGAATCCTTTTTTGGAAAAAAAAGGCTTTACTACACACAAACTCTCTAATCATTTTAAGGATACACATAATTGTGACCCCAGTCACATTGTATGGTTTTGTGGTATTCAAAAGATAGAGGAAAATTGGAGATATAAGAATCGACCTCGTAAATTGGCTAAAGCTGAAATGAGATGGATTTTTCTTCTTAAGTCACTGATCCCTAATGGACTTAATTCGGAATTTGAACTCAAATGGTTCTTAGAATAAAATTCCTTTAGTATTTGTTCATTAAGGGATATTATAGTTTATATTTCCTTGTATCTCATTGTATTTATTTTGATATCAATTATGTTTTATATTAAATTTATATGGTTTGTTTTATGTATTCTTATCCCTGAGGTTTTTATTTCGGCACATTTTGGATGGAATCTGGACTTACCATGTATGGAATTTGTGATTGAGCTTTTATCATGAGTGCATTTATATGTATTTTTATTATAAGTTTGTATATCTTTTTTATGTATATTGCTATTTCTATATTAAATTTTAGATGGAGGCGGTTCACGCCTCATTTTTAGAGTGGTATTATGCCTATATTTTATGAAGCAGCATTTACTCCAAGCCTCATTTTTGCATTAGATGTATATGTCATACTTCCAGATCTCAAGTCTTGTTTTCATAGACAAACTGGAAGTAAGGAAATTACACCGTCCACCATGGAGCACAAATATCGACGTCGGTGGGACATCATATCGGCCTTGATAAAGACTTTATCCCGAGTTGAAACGCGTTGGATTATGTTCCCACTTGTTACCTTTGACCTGCAAGTTCTACATATGACATACTGGAAGAGGTGATCTGCCGGGTGTATCATCGATCTTCTTTGAGATATGCCTATGTTCATGGACCTTCTGGTACAGGTATTTTAACTTACTATTGAAGGATTGCACTCATTTTTGGTTTTGAGTGCAGCTATCCTATTGTTTTAATAAAAGATAATGCACTAGAGATAGTCTCTCCTTCTTTTTCAAATCGCGAGAGCTGTTCATTATTGAGGAGTTACCTTTAGCGATGAGACGATTTTACTGATGTGCCTTTATCAATTCCATTTCTGCAAGCATATACCATATAGGGGATAAGATCCCCATATCATCGTTCACTTCTTCTACATGGGTGATGGATTTGAATTTTACCTCCTTCCTTCTGATTGATTGACTCTTTCCTATAATTTATTATATCCATACAGTCTATACTATATATAGTGTGTTTTTGAGTTTGTTTAGACTGTGTACATTGAGTGGTACAAGTATCTTCATTCAAGATTATCAAGATCTTACAGTGGACTCCTGCGAGCACTTGTTACGTATGTTTTCTTGTTTTATCTATATTGTGTGGGGAATATTGTGGAATTCCTTTCTATACGACAGGCTGCACGCAGTAGAGATCGTCCCCTATATCCATCTCATATACTTTTTACTATTGCAGGATATGCTCACTGTAAGCTGTTTTCTCATTTTTGCTTTTCTAATTTATTTCCCTGGGATAATAATATAATTATTTGCAAACATTTGTAATCACTTTTATAGCTAATAGTTAAAATGTAACATTTAAACTTATCAGCTTTTCCTGGAACACCAATGGTTAAGTGTTGAATGAAGAGCTGCATTGTTGTTGCAACAAAGTAAACAAAATAAACAAAACTAACAAAAGTAGTATATGGCTGTCGCGTTTTACTGAAATGAAAAGAAAAATAAGGATGCCTATCTGTTCAAATAGAATTGATAAGTTACCAGAAATATCCATCTCTCAAGTAGATAGGTTAGAAATGACAATTTAAATGCTTCCATTTAAATACTTTTGATAAAATATAATCTTTACAATAGGTTGATCCTTATGTGAAACAAAATACTGTCTTGCTGATACACCTGTAAGTGTTCAGCAGAAATAAACAGTTTATGATTCACTTGTTTCACACTGTTCAGATTATTTCTTGAAAGAAAACAATACAATTTACAATGTAAACTCAATAAGTGTAAGATTTACATAGCTTACACAGGGAGGAATTTCTTGATTGAGTTTTGAGTCTTTAACTCTGTGTCAGCAGCCTGGATCATGCATATTTTACACAGTTTCCTGATCTTTCTCTTTTCTTTTCTTGCACATTCCTTGGGCTCGGTCGCAGTCTCCTCTTTTAATACTTAAGCTGTTATTTCATTTTATATCCATATATAATGATGAGCAAAGCAGCCTGGCACCTTTGTATTGTAGCTGCTTTGGAAGCTTTGAATCAATTTACAACACAAACTCTAGAAAATGTGTTCATAGAAAATTATTAACTGGAATTGTTAAATATTGTATTTTAAAATGTGTTGTTATAATAACAAATTTGATGGATTAAAAAGTTAAAGGTAAATTTAAATTTACATTATCACCAGCTCTTTTTTTTTTTTGTTACGAATAAAATAATTTTTTAAATCTTTTACTTTTTTGCCATAGAATTAAATTCCCAAATCAGTCAAAAATAGATTTACTGACCGGATAATTGCAAACATAGTTGTCACCCAGACTGCTCATTATTATTTATATGTTAGCTCTTAAACACAAATTGAAAGTTTCAGATGAACAATGTAGGTAAAATACATTAACCAAACAATTCAGCGTTGCTCTGTTAATGTTATTACTACCCCACTGTGTTACAGACAGCTAAAGAGCATCCCATTCCTAGTGTCCTTATAGAATCCATTGAAAACTATGAAACTTTTTTTTAAATGAAGTGACATTACTGGGCATGCCCTTGTCTCAAAACAGGTTACTGTCTAACCAGTGTCACTGCCAGCAGGCGGGATTCCAGGTGCCTGTAATACCAAGCACTTGTATTCAAATGCTTTATGTAAAGCTGCCAAAAACCCCAAAAAGCTTCTGTTAAATAAATCAAAGGAAGAAGTAAAGAAGCGTCATTGTGCAGTGTTTAATGGAATTTGTTGGCTCCTAAATCGCATTTTATACTCAATATTTAAAGGGATTGTTCACTTTTTTTTTATAATGCCCCCTTTAAGTTCAACCCCCTTTATGTAGCAAGTGGAGGGTCCAGGAGTTCATCCCCTTTAAATTAGATTTTTAATATAATTAATATGTCAGAGCAACTCTTTGCCAACTACAGGCCACTATTGGAGATGTGACATTTCTGTAAAACTGATTCTTGCGTAATACACACAGTATGGGAGGTTCCAGAGCATTTTCATTGACATGAACTTATTTTACTATGAAGTATCAGAAATCCTTATTCACCAGCAACTAATCCCCACATCCTAACAAATAATTGGATCATAAATAAAAGATAAAGGTAAACATGTTTAAATCATATCTCTGAATTGATAATAAGGGGATTTTCAAATTATTATTATTATTATTATTATTATTATTATGTATATACTTTCTAATGAAAAATAGAGATAGTCTTATTTTATCATAGATAAACGTGTGCTGCAGAATTCAGCTGATCTGCACCAGGTGAGTTTCAAAAGATAGTAGTGTAAGCTTTATTACACCCCCACCTCCATCTCTTTTCTATCCTTCCCTATTAACTATAACAGCATTTAGCATTCAGCCAGGATTACTGTTATTTTATTTTTTTTCCTTTGTTGAAACAAAGTTGCTGCACTGTACAAAACAGTTAACCCTTGCTGCAGAGAGGCTTATTGTTTTCAGTATTGTTTTCAAATAAAACACCTGAACATTGGGAAATTAAAAAATACAATTTGAGTGACATCTCTTTTAAAGCAACCATATGAAATGATTACATAGGACAGTGCACTGAATATGGTCTTCAAGGTAATGTGACTTACCCTCCACTATAAATATTTTTCAGGAAATCCTCCCCTCTCTTTTTGCTCTTTAAACATGCCTTTATATTCTACGTTTTTTTGTAACACTGTATAGTATAAACTGCAACAATGCAGCCACACCTTCTCATGATTATCTCAGTGTTGAGTGTTTTGATTAAAAGAGACGGAGCAGATGTGAACTTACATCCTGGGTGCAACAAGCTCTGCCACTGCGCTTGGCACAATCTTTTATTAGCTAAAAGCACACATATGGTTTGCATGTTTCCAGCCTGATTCCAAGGACACAACAGCTGAAGAATGTAGCACCACCATTCTCAGAGTGTTCCAAAACATGAAGAATCTTGGAACATATCTTAACAATATCCTGTTTTAGCTGAAGTTTTCCAAAACTGGTTTCTGCTCACTAAGTGGGTTTGTATGATCAATCATTCAATAGGACATCTCACAGTAGGTACAAAGGGAATCTTTCATACATTAACATGCCCACCTACCATGAACCAACTAAGGAAGCAGCCTGAGAGGCCAAATGTTTATTTTACTAACAAAAATGTATTATAAAAACAGTGTCCCAGTCTTGCAAATACTTTTTTAGCTAACCTAAAAGAGGAGACTTTTATTGCTGTTACCGAAAAGTTCAAAATGTCTTCGGTTACCTTTGAATAGTTAGTGGTGAGTCTTAATGAAGGCGTTTAGAAACACGGTTGTACAAGACATTCATAGCAATGCAGGTCAAAGCATAAGCACTCACAAAAGACCCTTTAAAAGGAGCTTACAGAATGCAAATGTTCATTATGTACATATTAAGAACACACACACTCACATTTATATAGCCTTTAATATAAGGATGTAATTGTTAGATTACAACCAGACATCGCCTCTTGGTAACTGAGAGATGTTAGCCAACAAATTATTAGAGCTCTGAATGCCACAGGCACCGTAACACAGCCACTGACAACTAGCCAAGCAAGGATAGAAAATGTAGTTTTTGTTTTAATGCGTATTTACATGTATGTTAGAGTTAAATAAATGGAAAACGTTTATTTCTATATTATGATTCATTGTGACAATAACAACACTGTCACTATCTGTGGAGTTAAAACAGCTGAGTCTAATAAGACATTTGTAGTTACCTTGCTGGCTGCTTGAGTGAGCCGTTCCAGGAAGGCAGGAAAAGAAAGCTCAGTATTGTTTCAAAGTTAACCCAGTGGGAGAGGAAACTTCCAATAATAACATTACAATACCTGTGAATCAGCATTTATAATGTCTGCCAAACTCCAGCTCTGAGATAAAAGAGACAATGGTATAGAATGTGTTCCGTGAGATAGGAATAGATTCTCATTTTTCTGTTTTCTGTTAACTATGCACCTGAAATCTTGAAGACATTGTAAATCATGTAGTATGGACTTCATCTGTGCTTTTTTATATATACATATAGAAATATGTTTCATATTGTTAGACACATGTTTACCCAAGGGTTACATTTACTGACATGAGGAAAGACTGAACTCCTGTACAAGTTAGTTCTTGCAGCTTCAGAAAATATATCTAGAATTGCTGAGTGATATCTTATTCAAAATGTTGTTTTTTATTTTAATTTTTTTCTATTAAACTGCTTATGCCATCATTATTTATTGTCAATAATAAAATTACTGAGAAATGTATAAAGTTTTTACAGTTGATACATAATTTTGGACTGCAGTACCTCTCACAGCCAGAAATGTGATGGTGGCAGCAGAGAGCAAGGTAATTTATGGGAAGTGGCTGAGAAAGGTACAAACATGTACAAACCATGTTTCTAGTGTAGTAAGAAGCCCTTTGCATTCATGATAGAAAGAAGGAAACTGAAGCGCAAAACTTCACTACCAATTATAAAATATACTTTCTTCCTCTGAGCAACTCTTTCCCAGGGCTCCAATGTTTCGCTAACAGTTCCAGGCGCCATTTAAAGGTGGTGAGCTTTATTGATTTGCCAATGCAACTGGCGGCTACACAGAGGGGGCACTTTAGGAAACCAGTTTCCTAGGCTGTAGTGGAGCTTTAAAAGATCATCCTTCAACCACTTTGTGACTACCCTTCCATTAACTTATCATTTCCCTCTCTCTTCCTAAAATGCTGCTCAGTGTAGCTTTATTTATATGCTCTCATTAGAGTGAGAGGACATCAGGACTGTCATTATTACATGTGTCACTTTTGTGTGTTTCTATTTTTTTCTTTTACATTGGTCAAAATGTACCTAGAAATGCATTCTCATGTGTAAAGTACTAGACATTTGTGGGCCCTATAGCAAGATATAAAACTCATATATACACATGGGGCTTTGGAAGGAAAGGCTGTGGGCCCCTGGGCTGCGGGCCCCAAAGCAGCTGCACCCTCCACAGCTATGGTAGCCACACCCTTGATTTATAATGTATATTGAGCTAGGCTAATATTCTACAAAATGCTAATAAACTGCATCTAAAACACTTCTCTATAAACTTTTTTTTTTCAATTAAATTTTTTAAAAAACACTGAATACCATGAAAGCATTTGACTTTTGAAATCCATATATAAAATGATGTCTACTTCAGTGAACAGCAACTTCCCGGTCATTTAAACTGCCCTCGAAAAATTCATCTGCATCTAGTCTTGCGGGTCTGTAGATACACCTGAAAATGCACATGGTGGAAAGAGTGAAACCTAACTTCAAGGTGCAAACTGCTAACATATAAGATCACTGTATTTATTCCTTTCTTTAGCATTTCTCTTACCCGCTATAATGTTTACAACAATATAATTTAATGCTCCTGATATTTATTATCAATTAATAAAGAAGTAGTACCCACATACTGTATATATATATATATATATATATATGTATATATATATATATATATATATATATTATATATTTATAGGCATAATGAAATACAAAGTGAAACACTACAGCCAATTGTCCATTGCACATAACACATATTACTATGGTTTACATTACAGAAGCACGTTTTGAACTTCATATCCTTACATGCTCAGTGGTTAGTACCATGCAACCTTATTATAAACTGGTCATGGATGGATTACATTTATGTATGCTTTCGCTGGGCAACTTGTGATTCTTCAGCTTTTGTTGAACTGCAACTCATAGCATGCACTGTCATTAAATCCATACTGGGAGATTCAGTTCTGCAACAGCTGGAGAGCTGCAAACTTTCATTTTAGCTGAAACATAAACCTACCATAAATGCCAATTACCAACTAAACAGAATGTGCTTTAATCTGAGGCCAGGGTGCTACCTAATTTATCACATATCAGCCAATTTTCACACACTTAATGCACTTTCTGTTGTTGGTCCCAGAGGACTATTTTTGTCTAATGGAAAAATAGTTCTCTTGAATAGCAGGGTTTAATGAAATCAGAGTCATGAGAAGAAATATTCAATCATTGGAAACATTGAACTTGTGGTTCTAAACCCTGGTCCTCCAAGTTGGAGAACAAATTTCATTGTGAAATTATAATAAATGGTTTAACATTTATGCAGCTTGTACATCTAGCACCCCTAACTCCATGGTAGGACTAAATGCCTGAAATTCTAAATAAAAATAATCTAAATTAATAAAATAGGGAAAAATGTACCCCCTACTGTTAAATATAAGGATATTATGTGTATTAAGACCACAGGTCATGACCTATTATATAGTTCATTGAACTCTGAGGGACTTCTATTATTCTTAGATTGCACTGTAGAGGTTCTCTTATCTTATTGTGCCATGCTGCTCTACAGAGTAAATAAAGTCTAAAATACAGAAAGAAAATATAAAGAAAATGTCCACTACATCTCTAACCAACACAATCATATTTACTGTGACCAATGCATTGTGTTATGATGGTAACAGTGCCACCTAGTGCTACAAACCACATATTGACTACTTCTCTTATTTGAAACACCATTGAAAATATTGAGTAGAAGTTAGAATAAGCAGGGTAAGAAAAAAGCATGTGTGGGAAAAGCACATTAATTGCATTTCTGCCATTGTAATTTCATGGGTAAGTAGAGCAGGCATTGATTTCTAAACATTTAAAATCCCTCTTGTCTTAGAATATCTGCTGTTGACACTGCTCAGTTTCTACCAAGTTACTCACATCACTAGATGCCACAATTGTCCAAATGCTAGAAAATATCTTAGTATTGCCTGAAGTCAAGAAAAAGTGTGTTAACCATTTAGTTGCCGTGATCACCTAAATAGTATAATTCTAGTGTTACCATAGCAGATGTAACACAATCTAAAACAAAATAAACAAACTCGACATAATTAATAAAAAGATGCATTTAATAATATAAGTTTAATATAGTTCAACAAGATTGACTGTAGCTTCACATCACCATTCCCCTGCTTCTTCTCATTTTTGTCAGTTTAAATAAGTAGCAACCAAAAGGGGTGGGGTTTAACTTTTTTGGGGGAGTAGTTTTTGTCATAAATGAGTGTTCCTGGGTGTGTTGTGGTCATGGTTAGTTGGATTGTGAATTTGGCTGGACAGATTGGGGGCTATGCTAACCTTTTGTCCTGATCTTCTTTTTATTTACCAGGTATGCACTGTGTTGCATGAGAAGCCTGCTCCCTTCCTCTGTCTGTGGCTTTCTGCTTGCCTCCATTCCCCTTCCCAAATCATACACTCCAACCCACACTTAGACAATCACATGAGTGGGCTGTCACTGTCTCCTACAAGATCAGCAGACTAATCTCTTTAAATACTCTTTCCTGCTGTGAACATTCTATTGACCTAATTGGCTACAAGTTGCTCCAACACTCCCACTTCAAAACTAGAACACATGACCTGCATGAGTGATAGCAATAGGGACTCTCACCCGTGTCAAATGTACCTTAAAAATATACTACCCTATTCAAGTCTGAAACATCTTAGTTGTATGTTCCCATTTATTGTCACCCGAGCTTGTCATAGTAATGAGACAAGATTGATATATATAATTTGATTGTGTGTGGTAATTGTATTGTATGTTGGATAATGTATGAATAACAGGGCATCTAGTGCCTGTCTGAGATGGTGTTATGTGCAAGCACTAGAGCAACAGACATTAATGTATAAGTCTTTCTTTGTATTCTGACCTTTTTGTGTCTTGTTTTGGGGTGAGGTGGACTAAGGGTTTGTGTAAATATTGGTGATTGTTTTTCTTCATAATATTGTCTCTCTTACCTTTCGCCATATGTTTTCCCAATGCATCACTGAACTTTTATTATATTATTATTGTTATTATTATCCTTTATTTATAAAGTGCTGGCATATTACACAGCTATGTACAGTGAGGTGATCATGGCACAAACAATTGACATAGAATGACATGAAACAGATGGTAGAGATGGTTCTGGCCAAACAAGCTTACAATATAAGAGCTATGGGCACACTTGGTACATAAGGTCATGGAATAACAATTATAGCTGCAGGTGGGGATGGTAAGCCAGCAGCATTATCATCAGTCCTGGAGGATTCCCCACCACAAATGTGGGAGAATATTTCATAGATCTATCACCCTTCCAGTTATGTTTCCTCTCATACTCTACCGTCCAATATCAAAGTGTCTCCCCTTATAAAAAAGACTGCCTTCCTGAACTCTATTAATACATTCAATATATTTGATTGTTTCTATCATCACCTTTGTACATAGATGCTTACTCACCCAGAATGTCCGGGAGACTCCCGAATTTCTGGGAGTCCTCCCGGACTCCCGGGAGGGCCATTAGTTTAGTGTAGGGGGCGGGGCTTATGAGGCAATTTGTGCATCATCATTGCCCCGCCCCTGCTGTAATTTTCTAAAACTGTGTGATTAAATCCCGGAGCCCTGCCCCCCACATGCCCACCTCCCCTCTGATCTCCTGAATGACCGCTTGCCCAAGTTAGCAAGTATGCCTTTGTTCATTCTCTCCACTCAACTGTGTATAAGTCTCTCCTGGTAAATTTTATTATGTAGTTCATGTACCATTTTAGTAGCCCTTCTCTGATTTTTTTTTATGTATTTTTTTGGATGTTAAGGTATTATTTTACCAGTAATATATAAAGTGGCCATATAATCTCTATCATCTTCATGTTAATATCTCTTCCTATACAATCAAGTATTCTACTGGCTTTTCCTACTCATTATACATCCAGTAAAAAGATAAGTGAAGTCGCTAAAGAAAAACAACTTCTGATGTGAAGAAATTAATATGGTCCAGAGGAAAAAAGTTTGCTAATGATTGACTATACTGCTTGCTCACCTTCATATCATATGATACTATAGCTCAAAAGTATTTTTCTTATTGTATTGTTCACAAAACAATTTATTCTTTGTCCTGCTTTGAATGTTTGTGCCCCACATGTAGTATTTTGCATTTTGATGTATTATATTTTGGTCTATTATATTAAATGTGTCACATGTTAGTTCATTCCTCTATTTATTACTACTCATCAATATATTAAACAAAACTGGACCCAGGAATGATCCCTGAAGTAATTCATTAATTACCAGTCTTTCATCTTAGCTTATATCAGGAACTGCAACAATATGTCTCCTGTTCTTTATTTATTTGACCATGTTTGATTGAAATCCAAGGTTTTTAGTTTCTGAATTATTTTATTGAGGGATACCATATAAAATGCCTTGCTAAAACCTAGTAAGCTATGTCCACTGTTCTACCCTGACATATCACTTTTAATTACGTTTCCCTACTATGTGAGAATCACATGTCTATAGTTATTATTCTCTTCCCTATTGCCTTTTTTTTTTGTAGTGGAATTACATTTATCATTCGTCAATTGCTAAAAATCACATCTGTCAGCAGCAATTGATACAAACATTTTTTTGTTAACTCACTGTTGGATGGAGGTGAATGTTTCCCACCTGCTAACTAATTTTAATTTTGAGAGTTCAAGTAATAAATATATTTGTTTCTATAGTACCGTAGGGTATACATTTCTTCCATAGTGTAATTAGAATTTTCAATAGTAAATGCAGAGCAAATATAATTGTTTAGGTAAGCTGCAATTTATTGGTCTCCTTTGAAATGTACCCCTCCTTTAGTTTTTAGGTATACTATACTTTTCTTTGTTTTTCCTTACACTAAAAAAACATTTTATCACCCTTTTGCACTGTTTGTATGATATTTTGTTCTGTATTCATCTTAGCAAATTTTAACGTGTGTTTGTTCTTTTTTAGACTAGCTTTGTATACTATTTTATCCTCCTCTGATTGGGTCTGTCCATATTTCTTACATACCGTATAACAACTGGCACTTCCTTTTGCTTTTACCATTTGGCACACAGTTCTGTTGCACATAAAACTGCATTTCTAGTTTGTTCCACTATTACTGCACTCATTGCCAACCTTGTCAGAGATTCATATAAATGATAAGGTTCAATTTTGAAACTATAATGCTTTACTTGGAAAACTTCTGCATGACAGTACAGGGCACACAAACAGCTTACGCTGGTGTTATAATTAAGTTTATTTATAGGGTTATTGTGACAACTTCTGTACTGTCTGTGTCTTGTTAATTGGTCAATAAAGTTTAAAAAAAAGACAGAAAATAGAAAACTAGAAACTAGTAACGGGCCTATTTATTAATAATAAGCGTTAGTATTAGTTTTCTGTTGCTGCTTATCACAGCATTAGAAAACTTCTTATCGCTTTATCAAAAAAACCTCGCCGAGGCAGCTGAATGATACTCTGCTGATTTTGCGATACCATCTGACAGCAGTAAAGTTTACTTAGGACAGTATGAGGGCATCTGCGCATGGGCAACCCACTTGTGCAGTGGAACCATTAAATCAGACTTCTGGTTCCACTTTCAATAACAAAAAATAGAAAAATGTATTAAAATCAACATAGTAAAAAAATGCTTTAATTAATTAAATAAATAAAGCATTTTTCTCCTATTATCTCCTGCTATCGCCATCCTGCGATGTCCCACTGCTGTCATTGTTAAATAAGCTTTAACAGACAGACCCAGAAATCGATCACCCATGAGAGACAGCGATCGTCGGCAGTGCAGGCGTGATAGATAGGGAGATATCTCTGGTGGAAACACCTGTTTTGTCGAAGAGAGTGTTTATCTCTATTTATTAAATAAGCCCCTAAGTGTTATGTGTAATGCTACAATGTAAGAAGCAACTATTAAAAGTTGTCCAATAATAAAAAAAACCTGTTCTTTAACTTCACCAAGCCTGGACCGGGTAGCATGGGGGCTAAGTGGTTAGCACTTCTGCCTCACAGCACTGGGGTCATGAGTTCAATTCCTGACCATGGCCTTATCTGTGTGGAGTTTGTATGTTCTCCCCGTGTTTGCCTGGGTTTCCTCCAGGTGCTCCGGTTTCCTCCCACACTCCAAAAACATACTGATAGGTTACTTAACTGCTACTAAATTACCCTTAGTCTCTCTCGTTCTGTGTGTGTGTGTTAGGGAATTTAGATTGTAAGTTCCAATGGGGCAGGGACTGATGCGATTGAGTTCTCTGTGCAGCGCTGCGGAATTAGTGGCGCTATATAAATAGATGATGATGATTTGCTGAATTATACCACCCTTTTCATTACAATACAATTTTCCTCCTAAAATACTGGTCAGTTTAGACATATTTATGGCTTAAATCATGACAGTTAAAGGACATGGTTTTATTATATGTGTCAATTTTGTGTGTCTGAAGCCTTTAATTACATTATGCAGATCGTGTGTGCAGAAATCTCTGCTAAAGTTCAACATGGAGGAACAAAACAGGTCCCAGTTAAAAGTCCCGAAGATCATCAGATCATTGCTGGTGCGAAGTTCAGGTCCCTCTACGGAGTGCCATGTGCACCCTCACTCACTAATGCTGCTTTGCAAAAGGATATTTAATTTCCACAAACTAACCACACTTGTGTGACTTCTTAGTACTTTGGAAGGAGGGTCCAAGTCCACCCATCTTCTCCACTATGTCTGTGCAAACTTTTACTCCTCTGCAAACACATTAACCTTGCTCCTGAAAGCACCGCACTACACAGTGGGTATTAATTCCTTTGTATACAATTCACTTTCAGATTTTTAGCTTTCTTTTTACCACTTTCTTATGTATCATCAATAGTACTTTAATACACTTGCACCGACCTCACCAGAGCTGGATATTTCTCATGAGCTAAGTAGCCAGGTGTCTGAACTAGAGATGGTCACTGACCCCCGTGTTTTGGTTTTGGATTCGGTTTTGGATCTGGATTACCGTCGTGTTTTGGTTTTGGTTTTGGTTTTGCAAAATTGCCATTGCGTGTTTTGGTTTTGGTTTTGGTTTTGTTTGGTTTTGTTTTGCTATTTTTTTGGAAAATCCATGTTTTTGGGCCTAAATTAACCCAATTTAGTGCTCCAACTGTTTTAGAGACAAGTAATCTAATCGTTGAGGTAATAAATCATCCAAAAAAACAGTTTAATTCTTCGTTGGTAGGCCTATTCTACACACAAAACAGATTGTCTTCCTCTCCATCTATGCATATTGGCAATGCAGCCATCGTCTTTGAATGTATATTACACCCTACACTTATAGTTAAATATGTAAAGAAATGGAAAAAGCCAGTTTGGTTTCTGTCTCTCAAGGCCCCCCTCCACTTGTATAAAATACCAAAAAATTCAGCCATTATAGACTGTACAATATTAATTGACATGGAGAAAGCCAGTTTGGTTTCTGTCTCTCTAGGCCCCCCTCCACTTGTATAAAATACTAAAAAATTCAGCCATTATAGACTGTACAATATTAATTGACATGGAGAAAGACAGTTTGGTTTCTGTCTCTCTAGGCCCCCCTCCACTTGTATAAAATACAAAAAAATCGAGCCGTTATAGACTGTACAATATTAATTGACATGGAGAAAGCCAGTTTGGTTTCTGTCTCTCTAGGCCCCCCTCCACTTGTATAAAATACTAATAAATTCAGCCGTTATATACTGTACAATATAAATTGAAATGGACAAAGGCAGTTTGGTATCTGTCTGCATCAGATCCTCTCTCCACTAGGAGTAAAATAGAAAACTATTCAGCCGTTATATAATCTAGAACATAAATAGAAATTGAGAAAGGCAATTTGGTATCTGTCTGCATCATAATCATCAACATCATCATTAGCGCCCTCGTCGCCTACACAAATCTCCCCCTCATCCTCTTCTAATTCCAAAGTGGCATCCTCAATTTGGGTATCACCGGCTACACTCGGGCCATTAAGGCACACATCAGCAGAATGCTCACGATTAGACATCCCACTGTTGGATGGACTCTCCACAGGGATTGTTGTCATTTGTGAATCAGAGCAAATATTCTCCTGTAATGCCTCACTGTTATCTTGCAGCTCGGCTTTGACGCGTAACAGTAGTTGTGCACCAATTGTAGGCTGAGTAACTTTTTGGGATCTGCCACTAATAGCCAAAGGTGAAGGCCTCATTCTCTCTTTGCCACTGCGTGTGTAGAATGGCATGCTTGCAATTTTTTTTTTTTATCGTCACTTAACTTTTGCTCAGTTACACTTCTTTTTCGCTTCAATACAGTAAATATTTTTTTGGTTTTTGTTTTTTGCACTAATTTGAAAACACTCTGTTGTTTGACATCGCCTTGGCCAGATGACGTACTGGGAACACTAACATCAGGACTGGTGACAGAACCTGGTTGCTCATTCAGATCATATGTGGACTGCTTTGAATCCATTCTGAGCGCAAACCACTGGGGAGTTCTAAAAATTATTTAGTAGATACTGCTGACAGATATGACTTTTGACAGCCAGAAATATTAATGCACAATTAGGGAGGACACCCCAAAAGCACTGAGGAGTGCTAAAAATTATTTAGTAGATACTGCTGACAGATATGACTTTTGACAGCCAGAAATATTAATGCACAATTAGGGAGGACACCCCAAAAGCACTGAGGAGTGCTTAAAATTATTTAGTAGATACTGCTGACAGATATGACTTTTGACAGCCAGAAATATTAATGCACAATTAGGGAGGACACCCCAAAAGCACTGAGGAGTGCTAAAAATTATTTAGTAGATACTGCTGACAGATATGACTTTTGACAGCCAGAAATATTAATGCACAATTAGGGAGGACACCCCAAAAGCACTGAGGAGTGCTAAAAATTATTTAGTAGATACTGCTGACAGATATGACTTTTGACAGCCAGAAATATTAATGCACAATTATGGGGGATACCCCAAAAGTGCTGGGGAGTGCCAAATGGCGATGGATTGCTGTGGAGGCGTGTATTTATAAAGTTGAAGTATCGCGAGAACCGAGCCCCGAGATCCGACGACGTCACAATGACGTTCGGCCTCGATTTGGATTCGGAATGGGCGGGAGAGTACCGAGCTGCTCAGCTCGGTACTCGGATACCCAAAGTTCGGGTGGGTTCGGTTCTCGGAGAACCGGACCCGCCCATCTCTAGTCTGAACATCTATTTCAATACAGTTCAATGGATGCATCTCATCTAATTGAATCCCTACAATATTTTGTCAGTTGCTGGATTACATCCATAGTGATCCATGTTGTTACCTCTCTGGACACCGATGGAAATTACTGGTATACATCAGGACAAGGACATAAGGAAAGAAGGTTATCCTATAGCATGTGGATTGAAAGAGTGCCTTAGTTACTGTAGACAGAGCACTGGTATGGAAAAACATAGCAGCTGTATTGTATATATTCAGGCTGCTTTGTGGTACAACCAAACCATAATCTGTAAATAGACATCAGTGTTTATGGATATTCTATTTTTGAAAGGTTTTTTAAAATATGCTAATGCCATTAAAACATTAGTATTTATCTTGCTTTGAGCCCTCTGTGAACAGAGAAGTAATTTTTTTACAGTGGGCAGATAAACTGAAGCTCATAATGATGAGTTGTGTAGACATACTGTAGCTCCTGAGTCTCTGTTTCTTTTTTCATTTGTGCAGTAGTTAGTTCTGTTTGCAATGCTCAGTGCTAGCTTTTTATCACCTTTTATATGTTACTTATGCACCACAACTGAAGGTGAAACACTTACCAAAAAATTAGATATTAAATCCTCACTTAAGGATTGTGGACGTAGACAAACGCTGATTATTTGTCAACTATGCATTCTGAACTGCAGGTATGTAGGAAAAGACACAGCCAGATACGGAGAACCATATAGCCAACTTGCACGCAGTTGCTTTGAATGCTTTTGTGCATTAACTCTTATCAGTGTAAGATACGGAATACTAGCTTGTTGTAATTGCTCACTCTATATATTTTTCAATACAAATAATTTTGTTTCCCAGTTCACATCTGATCAAATCATTGTACAACACTGCTGGTTTCTAAAAATGTAATTCTGTTTTTTAAAATTTAAGTAAACCACACTTCAAATATGTATTTACCTTAACCTCCCTGACAAAGGTTATTATAGCTAGGGGATGGATGGCGACTGGATTAATCACTGGATTAATCTAGTTACTGAAGTATGGAGGCATGAGCGGTTCATGTATGAAAGTAGAAAGGTCCTACATGAATACCATAAGATATGGCACCGCTGGTATGAATCAAGTTATCCACCCTTATCAGGATGATATGGTGGGTTTGGGGAGTCACCAGTTGGATGGATAACTCTCAGCCCTCTGCGGCTTCAATTGATCTGACCTGGAGTGTAGTGAAAATTCTATGATGATATTATCACCCTGAAGAAAGTTCACTAGATATCTCTGTATAATATTTAAAGTGACATAGTCAGAGATAGAAGTTAGTTAGATTAGATGTTAAATATGTTATTTGTATGTTGTACAAATAAAAACACTGCTGGTTTCCCTGTTATAGTGTCATAGCACAGCCTGTCATAGCCTAGCTCTGGCAGTAGCTTTTTCAGGGGGACCACACACTGTTTGACCCTCAAATTTGCCTCTACAAGCCTAGGGTATGAGCAGCCTAGGTTATGAGCTTAATAACGTATCACCATGCTTTAACAATTCATACACAACTATGTACACATGTTGCTTTGGATGGATTTTAATATCGGCATATACTAGTAATAGCATGTTTTTGGGTGAATGCATTTTGTGTCATAAGGCCCAAAATGTTTAAATAATATGATTTTTCCCCACTGATTTATGTAGACTGGATATAGAATTACTGTGCACTGTGGAAGCATGTTTTCACCACAGTAATTTTATAGCCAATACATATAAATCGTAAAAAAACTAAAATCCAGTTAAAATTGCCATGCTGTGTCTTTTATTTCAAATGTCCAGGCCAAGACAGCCACTAACGTAACATGGCATGCTGGGACATGTGTTTCCACTGCACCTGGTTTATATGTACTGTTTACTGTAGACTGTGGATGCATGATAGAAACAGGACCCAGGGCCCACTCCCATGTCACAGCCGTGACATGTGTGCCCCACTACAACTTCTTTCCCAGTGCTCAGGTTCAAATCCCTTAGTCAGTCAGTCTAGTATTGTTGACTTACTTATAGTTTTATTGCTGTCTCCTTTATTGCGCTTATTGCTCACTTCAGGCTCCAGCTTGTCTCCAACTTGGCCTCTGACAGGGGGTGCACCTGTCTGAACCTGCAAGTCATGGAGTGCTGGTTCAATGGATCTACTCTCTTACTGTAGAGAGCTAGCCATGGTAGGGTCCACTGGTGATTCACTGGTAACCCAGTGGTCAAGTCCTAGCCTGTCTAGCTTGTTCTGAGAGAATAAAAATGGGCTGCACTTCTTAAACTCCCTTAAACTGACACATCAAGCAAACATCTTCAATAGAATACAGTTTTAATAAAAAACATATATATATATTACAAAACAATTGACTTCTAATAGAAAGCAGGTTTCAGTATCAACATATGAACACTGGCACTGCCTGGAACCTGATAAAACACAGTGAGTGGAGATTAGAAACTAATTATGCTTATACTGTACTAGAGTAAAACAGAAAATACAGAGCTTATTTATCTGGGAATACAGGTGGTAACTTTCAGAACACACACAATCCTTCCGGTCTTTATATGAATAAGTATGGCAGGTTTATAGCATACACTGCTCCTGCAATAGATTAAATCCTGCTCCAAAAATGCTCTGGTAAAAGTCTTAGTAATCTCCCAGGTTACACAAATACCTACTAGGTCCAATAGCTGTCCAGGTCCAGAGAACACTGTCAGAGATGGTGTCACGAATGCCCAGCCTGTCCCAGATACATCAATCTGAACAGCTGGCATGACTGGCACCACTTTAGTCACTTAGCAATGAATACACCTTTTCTGCCACCACTAAGTGTCCTTATGTTGTCCTTATGGCATTCTTACGTTCACCAGAACCACATATTAATGTTTCACACTTAAATCATAAACACATATAGCATGAGCCTGCATGAGCTTCGTAACTTCACAAAGAATCACGGAAAACACATTAGATTAAATTTATTTAATCTGAAAAATGTTTCCAAGGCTTTGTTTCAAAAATTAATAACAAGACATACAATATGTTGCACAAATAAGTTTCAGAAAATAAAATAGGAAATAAAATCAGAGGTACTACTTACTAGTTAAGACCTGGTGTGAGAGGGAACACAATTGAGAAATATGACATTTCAGTCTTGATAGACCCCCTCATGAAAATGTACAACGTAATATCTAAAGCAGAAGATTAAACCCTTCTTAAAGCCTCTTCACCCCCACCTTAGGAATTACATTTTCAATTAAGTCAGATTGATTCCCAAAATTACACAAGCCTTTCCGAAGTAAATTATCTATCACCAAGATATATGTTTGGGTACCTCAGAGAATCTCTCACCTCTGCACTGCTTGAGTGGCTAGATGGTTTACCACGTGGGGCTGCAAACTTCTCCAAGATCCTTATCTATCCCGGGCCTGGCTAGTTTCAAAAGAATATTGACACTTGCATAGGTTCAAACTCATGTCATCAAGCAAGGCACACGTTGACATTACATTACAAGGTTGCATACAATATACATTGTCATACATGAATTCAACAGAAAATAGCAATCAGTCATTAGATATACTACATAATCGTCACAGATAACCGCCTCTATCAGCTCTCTAATTTAATATCTTATCATATACTATATATATGATAAGATATATATATATTGGTTTTTACTTTTTTTTAAACTGTATGTAAAATGGTAGCCTAATCTTTTGTGGTTTGATACTTATTTTGTTTTGCTTTTCTGATACATATGTATGTGGTTTTTTTTTTGTTTCTCTGATTTATATGTATCTGTTATTTTTCTTTGTTTTGTCAATGCTGATTCAACGTATAATCAATTAAATAAAAAAACAAGAAAAAAAATACAAAAAATATAAATACAAAATTGCTAAAAAAAGTTTTATTAAGTTTACTTTAAATTTGTTACTGTTGCTTTCTAATTAAATTTGTTTGCTTTGTTAGAAAAGCTTGTGGGTGTGTTTTACAAATGGGTTTTCAGATTATTTAAAGTAACCAGTTGGTTGAAAGGCAATGGGAAAAGAGACTGGGCATGTCTCTAATATCATAGAGGCATACCTCATATTAATGCCAGGATTAGTGGCAAAGGTTGCCTATTTTACAAACAACAAGCACCTGTTCATGGGTGCAAGGGCAATAGACATGCCCTATTACACTCTGATTCACAGAGACCAGTAGTGGTATAGGTGAACAAAGTAGCATAAAAATTGTATGTGCTTATTGACTTCCGACATTTGCAGCTGTCATATATGTGCAATTACGCATGACCTCTTGCGGCGCTCCGTATGCGTCCCCTGTTGACTCAGGCCCTCAGAGAATAACTTACATACAAATTGTATGATCTGCGCCAAGGGAAATTGGCTTGTAAGATGGACAGCTTATCAATACAGATTGATTTCCCAAAAAACTGTCACTTTCTTACAAGTGGTTTCATCTTTTTAAAGACACTTTGTCACCTTTCCTCTCATCCGGGGGGTTTTGCCTCAGGGGGCCTATGACACAATTTTACAACCACGATTTACATCTCTGGTTAGTGTGCAGTGTCACACAGACTCAATTTTATTATTAATAAATCCAATACAAATTTACAAATTTATAGATACCAAACAGCATAGGTCTAGTGTATTAGCTGATCTGATACTGATTTTCTCACCTTCCGTGTATGACAGACAGCTATATTTGATGTATGGACTTCCCTTCATCATACCATATATGAATGTCTGGCGAATCACTAATTACATAGATTCTAAGTGTATTTTGGAAATTGAATAATTTTTGCCTATATAACTTATAGCAAGCCATGGTCACACAGCTCATGTCTTTTTGTGTGAGACTTCTGCTAGGAATGGTTCCCTTCCATCTGTCCAATGTTTCTTTAGGTGTCAAAAAAACTCTCCTATGTCATGTAGCTCACCCCAGGGGGCCTTTGAAGCTGCTCAGCTTCCCCTAAAGGTGCCGCTGTTATCTTGTAACACAGAGCTGTGCAGAGTCACAGAATAAACAAAAGTACTGGCCTCATATTTTACACTTTGGCTTACAGTGAAACTCAAATTGTAAATGGATTTATCTAATATACAATATTTACAACACAGTTATAATTATACCATATTCCCCACAATTATGTTATTTGTTAACCCTTAAAACTGTAATTCCTCCCTGTTCACTTCAAACACGTTTTAGTGCTTCCAGTGGCACTTTCTTCAGAATGATGAGAATCATTATGACTAACCCACTATTTACAATAAAACTGTCCAATCATCACAACTCATTCATTGAACTCTTGGTGTTGGGGAGAACTTATTCAAACATCATATGATTGATCTGTTTTTTGTAACATTTTGTTTATATGTTAATTGGATATGACTTGTTAAGACTAAGTTTAGACTGATGCTATTAAGTTAAACATGTATCTCTTAAGTCCACATAACCAACAAAAAGTTTCATTTGTAAATTATCCTTGGAGCAAACGTTCCATTTAGTTTCAGAAATATCCACATAAAATAAATTATATAAATATGTCTCTTAGTTTGAGACACATTACAGCTTATTTAAGTAAGCTATTTATTATGAAGCAAAATATAATATACACTCTTAGTAGATTCATATTTGAGAATTTTAAACTTCAATGAAAAGGTATATTTACAAACTTCAGCACATCATCATCATCAACATTTATATAGCGCCATCAATAATGCTTTACAATTGGGGACATAAGATATAAACAGAAAAAAAATCTATTCAAAATCCGTACATATTAATCTTTCCGAAACATTTCTGTAGTTCTAAACAGTGAAAAACACTGTAGGAAAAGATAGCAACTATGGCACAAAATTACTCTCATCTTTTGTAAAAATATGTTTCCAAAATCTAGTTCTATGTGTATTTTTCCAGTATGATTCTTTTGTATATAATTTTTACCTGTCTCCTCCTCTATGTGTTAATGGAATAAATTCTAATCCTGTCAACTTTATATCAAAGGATTACTATTAAGCATTTCCAAAATATTGCATGGAACACTATGATTAAGATTTGTAGTTATTATTTTCCATCTATGTTCCATGAACCTTGTGGATGTGAGTGGTTTGACCAACGTATTGATAACCACAAGTAACATATAAATTACAAACTTTGTGGTACAATTTATAAATTATTTAATTACATTTTTTTGACATGAGAATTAAAATAATTCTTATTTTGGATAAAGGAAGTTAATACACATTTATAGCATCCCAATGGCAGAATGGGCAGCCAAGAGGTTTTAGATGCTTTGTTCCCATTTTCACCAGAGATCTTGGTTTTAAAGAAACAAATACTTTTGTAAATATTTTATCATTTGACGACTACTAAGGGATTAAATAGTTAACTCAATTTTAATACAGAATCTAAAGTAAGAATGTGTTGTTTTCAAAAACATTCCTAATTTTGTGCAATTATACCTTGAAGTAGGAGAAAAAGATTTCTCTGTATTTGTCTTTTTTTTTTTATTAATTTTTGATTGGATGACCAACAAATATTGTCTATTAAAATTAGTGATAGTATGATAATTCTCCCTCTAAAAAGGACCAGGTTTGCCTCAGAGTTAACATTCCAATTATTTAGTAATATTTAGAAATATATTTTAGTCTTTAAAAAGATCCATATAAAGGTTTACAAAACTGGGAACGAACCAAGTCCCCATAGCAGTGCCTAGGATTTGTAAATAGAACACGCTAGCAACCAGAAAATAATTATGAGATAAAGTAAAGTGAATAGATTGTAAAATAAACTCACGCTGTTCCCTGTGGTCCCAATATCCCTTAATAGAGAATACTCAACTTCCAAACCCTTTTGATATGGTATATTGCTGTAGAGCACATGTAATAAAGGTATCATTTAAACTCCATTTGATATTTTTTACCAAATTAATACATTTTATCAAATCTCATGTATGTGATCTATGGGAAGAAGTATGATTTTGTAAAAATAATCAGTGACATGAAACGAATTAGATATAAGACATCCACAATTTTTAAAAAATGTGGTGTCCTGGTGGGATAATGAGAGATTTGGGAATCTTAAGAAGTTTTTATCAGTATAATAGGGTGTTTAGTAAACAAAAATCACCCTACTCCCTGGATATCACCCCACTCCAGGTGCTTGATCTAGTAAATGTTTCAATTACATATAAAATGTAATAGTTGAATCAAAAGATAGAACATTATAATTTATAACATTTTTATATCAGTAAGTTGATTACATGCTTCTGTTAAATAATAATTAACATCCTGTAATGCCAACCTTACACCTTATCTTCAGGCTTGATTATTATGTATTAATATGTAAATAGATCATTTAACTCTTTATATTCTAGTGAGGTAAGAATATTGTGTAAAATTTTCTTTTATCTTCCTTTTCACACTGCATTCTAAAATCCTCCAATGTAGTTCTATAGAAAATATCTATATCCTCTAGACAACATTTCTGTTTCAGTTAAATTTTCTGTAATAAACTTTCTAAATGCTCCACACATTCTTGGACCAAGAAAATAGATAAGCCTGAAAGATTCTCAGCTTTTAGTTCTTTTTTTGCAAAATACCCTTTTCTGGAATGTTCTCTTTTTCTCTGCTGTCAGTATAGTCTCTCTACAACTTTATGGCCTCTCAAGTGCACTCACAGAAAAATACAGCAGCCACTTGACATCTTGCCATGTTAGCCTCTGCAACATAATGCATAGGCCTAGTCAGGCATATTGTCAGCTCAGTTCTGTACATGATAATAGCATAATATTTCTATAACTTGTTGAGTCAGGGAGTTTAAGAAATAACATATTTCTCTCATGTTATCTGTATCCCCAGCAGTGTAGGGTACATAGCGTGCAGATGAAAACAGTGTAGCACAATGCCCCATGGCAAAATTCATGTATGGGCCCAGATGGTGCTACTCTCAAAAGAGCAGACAGGGGTGTGCCGTGCGTAAGTGGCTTCTTCTGCTCTTCTGAGAGCAGGATCTTCAGAGGATGGGATAACCCCGCACCTCTTGACGCTCTGTAATTCCGCCCTTGACAGTATACAACAGACACCACATTATCATCAGGAAAAATAGATTGCTGGAATTACATTTCTAAAATCTGTGACTTTGCTGCAGTGTATTGAGGCTAGACCTGCAGGGCCTTCATCTATTTTACCTGCTGACAAGTTCCACTCATGCAATCATGCAGCAGCAGAACTATTGGTTGTTTGTAGAGTACAGAGGTTGAAGAAGGCCACGGACAGCCGGAACTGGTGGAGCATTATGGATGTAATAAGAAAGAAATGAAGATGTGTTAAACAGTGGTGGTGGTAGTTACAATGGCCTATGTGCTGTGAAGTTCACTGTTTCCTTCTACATTTTAAATTGCCCTGTTTTTCCACAGACTGCTTAGTGAAATCAGTCACCACTAAATACAGGGCTGTTTTTAGAGCTGCTACTGGATGCATTTGTGCAATTTATCTATAAGTGCCTCCTCCATTCTTTTACTGGGAAAATCTATCCACCCTTCCCCCTTTCATTATTTCTATTTGGAAAATAGGTGATTGTTAAACACTGAATAGGAAAAAAAAAAAAAGAAATTTAAAAACAGATACATAAATTAAATAATTTGTATGTTGCCCCCTTGATAATACTGCCCCAGCCATGTGCCCACTTTGCTGTTCTGAAACATCCTTGCAATCTGAATCAATTGATTAGAAATGTACAATATTGGAATGATAATGATTTTTGCATATTCTTTTATTTCAGAGCTTCATATGGGCACTCAGGTACTATTGCTGATTTACATATTATAATCACGTCAATGAAAATATTTAATTTGCAACATTAGTATTGAGCTGGTCATGCATGTATTTTTTACTCTTCTTGCTACAGTGTAAGGAATCAATTTGACACTGGCAAAGTCAGGCCCCATTTCAGCCATGTGCAGTACTTCACCACCTTCTATAAAATATTTGAAAAATTCTACACAAATGCCAATGTTCTAGAGCCATGTAAAAATGAAACAAGAGTATAGAATTACTATGCAAATCACCACGGGCCCCATTATAGTCATTTACCATAGCACATTTGTTATTGGTGTGAATGACAAAGTACAGGCGATGTACAGAAATTTTATAAACTTGGCCTACACAGTTGTTCAGAAATGTTCTGTCACTCTTCTTAGTTTGACATGAAATATTAAACACTGTTTAACAAGTCCATGGTATTGAACACAGATGTTTTCTATTAAGTTTCAAATGTACAAGTACAACGTTTATATTTATAAATATTTATACATATTATTATTTATTTCACACCCTAATAAGCGATTTTCAGTTATATTAAATAGTCTAAACACTATATATATATATATATATATATGTGTGTATCCTTTAAGTGATAAGATTCCAGTAACTGTTGTGCTGCATTCAGATGCCAGGAGTGCCACCTTATGGTTGGTTTGAATATGATACCATTTTACAACACATATCTTTCACTCTCACAGCACATGAGATAATCGTCTTTTTTGTTTTGGTGCCAATACTTTTTGTAAATATTTTCTGGCTTCATGTATGTGTCTGTGCTACAAATCATTTCATTCATCACACACAAATAAAATCTAAGGAATAGTACATGATAGAAGATAACTACAGTCAACGGTATGAAGTAGCGATGTATTCCACACAATTAACATAAGCTTGTATTGATTACAGAGCTGTCATTTCCATCTCTACCATATAAACACTATTTGCAGCATAATGATCAATTGAAATGGGTTTAAAACTACCGCAATACACTTTCATATTATTTGTAGTTTTAAACAATTATTATTAATCTTAAAATAAAACATCAGACAACTATGAATAACGTGTCATATTTTCTCAACAGTAAATATCTTCAAGATAATGTTCTTTTATGCATTTGTTTAGACAAAAATGATGATAATATCAATAATTTGGCTGTAACATTCACTCTAAAACTTATACCTGATGAATGTAATGCAGTGTAGCTGTTCATATTTCTTTTCTAGACTCTTATTTTTTGCATTACTTATTAATAAATAAATTAACTGGTACATAAATAATCAAAATAAGTTACAGGTCCAATCCTCTACAGATAAGACACTTATTGTTTTGATTTTAGATTTTCTGTAGATCAGCTATTCATCACAAGAGGCATAACGAGGGAGCATACTTTTGTTTAATATGTTCATTTATTGATATTCAGCTTACATTACATACATGCACCAACCAAAGTGTTAAGGCTGAAGGCCTTAATGGGCCGTACAATGAGGCTGCATGAATTTGCTGCCTGTAAACTATTTGTCATAAAATAACAAGCAAATTCAATAGTTGATCAGATTGATTGATTTACTTTAATCATAGAATTGCACAAGTCCATATTATACAGTGACATATACATTCTATCTACTGTGTAAAATAGTAAACTGCAAAAACCTAGCTTTTGTCCTCTGATACTCACCGTTGTTTTATGCCTTGGTGCTTTACATGGAACATACTGCATGGAAGATGGCATCATGTAATGCTATTATTGGAACACTCATTAAAGCTACTCAGTTTTTATAATGTTAACACATTTGAAGAAGGTTAAATACAACTGTTCAATTATTATTATTAATAATAATAATAATAATAATAATAATAATAATAATGATAATAATGATAATAACAATAATAGTTGGTTTGCACTAGCCAGATGAATGCATTTTATCCCATGTATATATCATTGCCAGTACTTTTTATACTATACATGGCTTACTGTAAGTGAGCATTGCTTTATTGGAGTAAAATTCAGAAACACACTAGTTTTAGTTACAATAAAGAAGTACATAATAACTTTATAATAATTACTTTATTCTTAACCCAACATTGTTTCTATTAGATAATGAAAAGCAACAATATATTAGGTACACGATCGTAGACTAATTTGATTAAATATATGGAGTTTCAAATGACTACAATGTACAATGCAATTTCAAGTGCTCAAGTACTATTGCTAATTTTATATGGAAAACACAATACTCCCATTTGGTGAACTGTGGTTAACGATCCTAAGTGGATTATGCAGTAAAGTCTTAAGATCAGATATGTCTCATAACAAAACAAATATATTTATAATAGGTGAACTTGTAATAACAGACATGCATTCTTCCCAAAGGAGAAACAGCACAAGTTGCACATACTACCAGCGCTAATGGGCAGAATCTCAAAAATGACTCAAGAAAGATAACAGATGCGTAAACTGTTGCTTCTGGAAATCAATACAGAAAGTGGCAACATAAAAAAGCGTAACTAAGGCCATTTCACCACTCCGAAACACAGTTTCTAATCACTACAAGTTGAAATGATTCCTTTCTATGAGTAAAACAGAGTGATGTTTCACAATCGCTTTCATCGTTTGCATGGTATTTAAACGCTGAGAGCAGTATTTTGGACATGTGCTCAAAGCGCTTAATAGTCATACAGAGCATTTTAAGTACTCACTATAAGCTGTAAGACTTAAAAAACAGTGTTCTTTTCCAGCTCCACTACAAATATGTATAAATTAGTCATGAGCGCTTCTAAAGCTGGAAAAGTGCTAGCATGAAATCGCCCGTGTGACACCTCCCATAAGATTAGATTTAGAAACTGTTGTTGACAAAACAAAAAATGTTAAGTGAGGAAGAAAACTTATGTTCTGCTGTTATTTGCCTACTTGCAACCCTATTTATGTGCCAATTTTAAAAACTGTGTGGAGTTTGTATGTTCTCCCTGTGTTTGCGTGGGTTTCCTCCGGGTGCTCCGGTTTCCTCCCACACTCCAAAAACATACTGGTAGGTTAATTGGCTGCTATCAAAATTGACCCTAGTCTCTCTCCATCTGTCTCCCTCTCTGTCTGTCTGTCTCCCTCTCTGTCTGTGAGTGTGTGTCTATATTAGAAAATTTAGACTGTAAGCTCCAATGGGGCAGGGACTGATGTGAATGAGTTCTCTGTACTGCGCTGTGGAATTAGTGGCGCTATATAAATAAATGATGATGATGATGATGAAGGGTGTGTTTATAAACTTAAATTAAGCACATTTTCATTAGTATAATTTGGAAGTAAACTATTTGCAAGGATAAATGAGGAAAAGTCAATTTGTATGTAACAATTTACTGTATTAATGAACTTGATATTTTACAGCTGGTTTAGACAATCAGGCTTGCTGTGTCTTGTAGTTCCACAGAAGCTTGAGAACCACAGCCTACTTCTATTCCATAATGAATCTAGTGTTTTATGTGAGTAGATACAAAGATGTAATGTTTGTACCAAAATTGTTACATATGCCGTTTAAATGACACAATTATCTAAAAATAAAGTTTAATGTAATATACTTTTTTCGAGACAAATGAAGGTAAAATAAGAAACAACTCTTTTCAGCCTTGTTTTACAGTACTCATTTTCAAAGTGTATCTGGATAAAATAGAAATGTGCTTATGTTGCAAAATCAATACATACAGTATCGTACATGATGAATTTTTTTTGAAAATACACATTTTTTTAGAGGCTGAAAATACTTGTTCATACCAGATATACATGGGAAATTCATCCTATTCTCTTGCCTACATTATTTATTTACAGAGTAGTGATGACAATCTGTTCCAGATTAATAGCTTCATAGATTACAAAGGGCTCTTTCATGCTCTATCTGGGGAAAAAAACCTCTTGTCTACAATAATGGACTATGTAAAAAAATAAACCTCTGCTAGTATAGAAACACATAGTAGTAGCCTGTGTATGCCATTTAGGTCCGCAGAGGTTATGACAAGGGCTCTGTTCTTGCTAATGACATTTTTTTTCTTGTGTCATGTTTATCATGCATCAGCGATAAGCAATGTTACAAATGGTGTCCTTGATCTACTCTGCCTTCTATAACAACCCAATGAAACTGGGAAAAAAAAGCCAAAAAAATCACATCTGCAAAATAAAGTAGAATGACAGGAAATAGAAATTTCTTAGGAATGTATCAAACATGTTAGAATTTTTTGTGCTGTGATGAGGGAATAACTTCAATTCAATTGTGCTTATTTATTCACTGATTTCCTGTTATTATTATTTCACATACAGCCATTGTGTGGGACTTCAACAATGATGAGGTTCTTGTAACACAGATGCCAATGTGTTGCTTTATTTTAAGGTCACAGGAAAGTGTTAACAAAGCTAAATACAGGTATTATTTTAATGTTAGTAAATTATATTTTTATAAGAAAAGGGCCTTTAAATAATACACAGATAAGTTGTAGTTTAGAAACCTAATATTTTAAAGGAGAAACATCTAAACACAGTTGAATATAAAATAAAATTGATCAAAAATAAAATAAAATATAAAAAAGATAAAAGATAAAATAAAATCTATTTAATTGGAAGCACATCCACAGTGTTAATGTTATTTTGTGTTGTGGTGTGACACTTCTATAGGGCATTATTAAATGTGGAGAACTTTTCTTTGCTGTGAAAATAATTTTTCACCTTGTTTAGCGCATGTTCCCATCTTCCTCAGTGGTAAAACAAGTTGCAATATTGAGTGGCAAACGTGATGGTCTCCATAACATTTGTAGCAGTTTGGGTGATGTCAGACAAAGTACATGATTCTTTGCTATAAAAATATAACTGAGCAATATTGGACAATTTAGGGCCATTTTTATTAGCGCTTTCTTCCCTTTTAATGTTTTCCTAGTAAATCTTTCAACAAATGAACACAGAACGGCATGAGAAGGCACATGTTTTCTGTCTAAGATATGTATTTCACACCTAGGTCAAGCCACCTACAGAAGCAGCTATACAGGTCACATGAAGTGAGGCAAGGTTACACACAGCATATAAACTCATATGATAAAAACACCTCTGCCATCTGAAAACTTAATGTACTGGAAAAGCATGTAAGGCTGATATGTGGGGGTATTAAAACTACATCACTGCCATTAAAGTTGTGAAGGTAAGAGAAACACTTTAAAAAGAAAACTAAACCTAATATTGAATAATTATATTTATTTAAGTTCTGAGTACTACTGAGTTTAATAATAAACCTGAAATAAATTAAGTGTTTATACCTAAGTGTATCTGCCATGTTATCAGTCTTTGCACCTTGATGAAAACAGATACCTTTAAATATCTGCTGGGAAGCTTGTTGCCTATTTATCTTGCATCACTCTGGGACAGGCTTTCAGTTAATGATTGCTTGCAGTCTTCTATAAAACAGAAATGTTCTGTTAAGATAAGCGGACGGTCGTTTCAACAACAAATGCCAGGCCATTGCCATCATATCAAGTATAACTGGCATGCTAACCTTTGGCATTTTACCTTTTTGTCATTCTAACAAAGATGATCCGGCTGTCACAATATTATTGAAAGAGTTCAAACTATCTTATGTTTCTCATTGTTTGACTTATGTCTGTGTCCCTCCTGAAAATGTGTGACTGTGTCTGTTTATTTGTATGTATGTAATAGTATGTATGTATATTTGTTTATCTAGTATTCAGGCTCTTGATTTACATATATTAACATGATTAGTGTGAGAAAGATGCTATAACTCTTTAAAGCACCACATTTGTTATGTTAAAGACAAACAATCAGTTGGAATTATAACAGAACTTCATGTCAAATGGGTGTCCCATTTTTTAGGTTTCAAAATTAGGAGAGCCCAATGAATATGATGCAAGTTTTATCCATTTTATTTATTAATTTTGTTTATTTACATAGCATCACCATATTATGCAGTATTGTACGCTATCGTTGTGTATCCAGTGTACATATTTGTGTGACTTTATGTCCATCTTGTAAAGCTTAATTTGAAAACATACCAGATAAACAAATTAGTACCTGTGCATTTTTCTAGTGTATTCATGTTGTGTTTGTGTATGCAATTGTGCATATAGTACACACACAACAACATATTATATACAGGGCTTACACCACAAAGCTATTGTGTGTAATGTTCATTATGGGGGGTATTCAATTGTTAGCGTTAACGCTAAAAAACGAGCGCTCAAAAAATATTACCGTTTATACGGTAATATTGCGCTCGAAAAGCGTTAATACGGTAGTTTACTCGCGGAATTTCAACTCGCCGCTGAGAGGGCTGTGAGCTGAAATTCCGCAAGTAATTACCATATTATGGCTAAGATTTTTTGAGCGCTCATTTGAGAGCGTTAACGCTAACAATTGAATACCCCCCATTGTGTAGTTTGTGTATCCTGCAGTAAAACTTATAGTTAAAGTTCCAATTCCAAAGTTCTTCTATTGGGTCCGCCTTTACAATTGCTCATACATACAGGGAGTTCAGAACACAAGGCAACCAATAAGAGAGGAGAACTTACATCTATATTATACACCGACGATAAGTGAGATAAGTCGTTTATAGCTTAAAGAATATGTTATATTGACCTCTCCTGTTAAAATGTTCTCCAATTTGTCAGCAAATTTAGTAATGCTTGTGTATTTAAGGTTATGATTAGTGCAAAGTAAGTATTGTACTGAAGGCAGAGTAGAGCAGACAGGATATTAGAGCAGAGCTTAGGAAAAAGAAATAGTTTACAGCTGTGCACAGTCTCCTGGGAACGCAGTATTCATTTTTTTAATGTAATCCTAAAAAGTGATAGGGCTATATTAGCTTCAAAGCTATAAAAAAATACATGACGATGATGATGATGATGATGATGATAAAAGCTAAGCATACTGCAGTGCCCCCATGGAAGATGCTGGAATGACTATGCAAAATAAAGGGCATGGCTATGTTAATGAGCAAGAATAACCATCTTTTATTATTTACATGCTTTGGTGGCATTGGTAGTGTACAAAAAATAGAAACACCAGGGTAAATGTGGGATCCCAAGCATATTGAAAGCAAAAGCCTCCAAAAAGGTGTGGCTCATATTTAATTAAGCAAGTAACATTCCAGCATGGTCAGTGTCCTGGTTGCTTATCATTATGACTAGCATGGCTGCAAGTAGAGAGCTCAGTGACTTTCAAAGATGGGTCATTACTGGGGTGCATTTAGCAAAAGCTTTGGTGACCAACACAGCACACCTTGCTAAAGTTTCAAGAGCAACACTCTGCAAGGAAATGTCAGCATGAAGCTCCAAATGAAAGACATCAAAAGTCAACAGTGGTCAGAATTGCATGCTTCAAGATTAATTTGAAGTGTAATGCAAAAAAAAAAATGAGTTTCCGCAGATAAATGGATTTATGAAATTATCATCCTCAAAAATCTCTGCTCTGTAGCGCTGGACAATGGAAAAAAACAATCATACATAGAACAGTGATATACAAGGTAGAAAAGAAATACAGATATGAAAACAAAGGGTAAAGAAGGGCAACTGAGGAAATTTGGTATTATTAAAGGTGAGGGAGATTTTAGAGGAGGTGGGGGAGTGCAGTGGAGAAGATAAAAAGCTTTGTTTGGACATGTTGATCTTTAGGCAACATTGGAACATTATCTACTTGTAGAGATATCAGAAAGACAGTTGTGGAGAAGAACAGAGGTCAGAGGTGGAGCGGTAGATTTGTTTTTCATCAGTATAGAGGTGGTACAGGAGGCCAAACGAGTGTATTAGGTCCCCAAGTGAAGAAGTTATCAGTGAAAAAAGCAGAGAGCCAAGAATAGAGCCTTGTGGGACCCCCAACAGATAGTTGAAGTGGAGGGGCGGAAGTGCCAGAGATAGAAACAATAAAGGAATGGCTCAATGAGTAGGCAGTGAACCAGGAAATAACTGTATGACAAAAGTCAAAGGAGTGAAGGGTGTGCAGGAGAAGAGGGTGCTCAATATTGTAAAATACAGCTGTGAAGTCAAGGTGGATGACTTTGCTGTATGTAGGTCATTGATCACTTTGTATGAACAGTCTCAAGTCGCTCAAGTAGTTTGACGGCAAAGGGGAGGAGAAAACTAGGGTGGTAGTGGGAGAGAGAGGCTGTGTAGAGATGGCTTCTTTAAGATTTATGAGATGAGCATGTGTTTATAAAAGAATGGAAATGTGTCAGTAGAGAAAGACAGGTTGAAAAGGTGAGCTAGAGGTGGGCTTGCAATGGGGAGAGGGAGCAGAGAAGTTGGGAGGAATCGGATCAGAGGGCAGGTTGTAGGGTGAGATGATGAAATGAGTTCAAAGACTTTGTATTTGGTTACTGGAGAGAATGAACTGAGAGTGGATGGGGAAGTGCTGAAGATGGTGGGTGGGCTGTGCAGGATTTGACATCAGAAAATATCTTGTCAAATGATGTCATAGGAAAGGGAGAAGGTGCAGGTGACAGAAAAGCGGCGAAAGATGCAAAAAGGCGACGTGGGTTAGAAGTCTGTGGATATTAGAGCAGTGAAGTATGATTGCTTAGCAAGTGTAAGGGCAGTGTTATAAGATGAATGGATGACTTTATAATGAAAAAAGTCAGCATAGGAGCTAGATTTTCTCCACTGGTTCTCAGCAGTGTGGGCAGTGGGTCTATTTGTTGTGCCAAGGTTGAGGTTCGGATCATCAGAGATTAAACGTTGTGGCTGGAGCTGCATTGTCTAGTTCTTAAGTGAGTGTTTTGCTATAGATGCAGTTTGATCAGGGCAGGACATGGTAGTCATAGGAGAGACTAGTTGTTTTAGTGAAAATGAGAAGTCAATTTGGTTGATAGTATTTAGGTATCAATATGTAATATGTAAGTGTGTTTTTTGGTGCAACAGGGACAGCATTAGGTAAGGTCGGGAAGGCCAACTATAGATATAACAGGAGTGTAGGATAACAGGATAGTGGGATAGTGAAGAAGTGCAGATAAGGTTAAAGGAATTAGATGTAAGCAGTGAATGGAAAGTTTTCAGAGCATCTATTGTATAAATAATTAATCTATTGCATGTCCATGTGTAACTAGATTTGAGGTGGATGACATTAGAACAGCCTATAGCACTAGAATGTTAACAGCAGCACATAATATTTCCATCCTGCTAATTCCTGTAAGTACATGTGTAGGAAAATTTGTAGTAGGAAGGACTAGGCTACTAGCGAGCTAGATCGAGCATCTTCATCTTTTAATTTTAACATGAGCACAGAGTAGTGCTGTGAGAAACTGGTGGTTTGTGATGTCAAACACACCTTCATATGAAGCAAAAATTACATGTAGAACTTAATTAGATTTTGTTTTGCCTAAGACACTCACTTTATAAGTTCTTTCACAGAGCATATGACAACAACTTGAAGAGCATATTTTTCTTCAATGTTACAAATGCAAGCACTCATTGCTTGCTCGTGCCAAACTGGACAAAACACAATATTTGAACCTACTGAGTTTTGCACAAACCAACACAGTTGAACACTTTATAATTTTTAGCATTAGCATTGTTGTTCACTATCATTTTGGAGCTGAGATATTGACCCTGGACCACAGTGTATGTTTACGGGTGATATATTTTGTATATTCAGCATACTTGTCCTTTGCTTCCTGGCATTTAGTAGATTTATTTCATGCCTGGCAAATCATTAAATTGTACTGCCACTAGCCATATGTTCCTCACTACCAGTAACTCTCAATGTTGGTGTTATATAATCTCAGGAGCCATAATTGATCATGGTCTCCCATGTACATTATGGTCTTGCCTACTGTTTGTGGTCCTTGCCACTTCACTGATTTTTTTTTAATTGAAGTTTCTGATATGTGGACTGTTAATTGACTTCTTTCTGTACGTTATCCAATTGCACCTGGTCTGGCTGACTATTTCTCTGGTTTGACTTTTTGCTCCAACAGCAGATAGGGGACTCAAAAAAACAATTGGTAAAAAAAACAAGATAATTCTAAATAGAAAAAGAGAAAAGTATAGAGTGTAAAGAGTAGTAGATTTGATTCTTTGCTCCAACAGCAGGTGGAGGGGGGGGCTCTGGTTTGAAAAACAAGGTGGGAAACACCAGGAAAACCCTAAATATATAGAAAAAGTGAAACGTATAGAGAGTAAAAAGCATCAAGGACATACAAAAACATAGAAAGGAAAGCAGAGCAGGAGCATATTGAGTGTCACAATAAGACTCACTTGAGCATGCATGACATGTTGGTGTGAAAGGGTTAGTAAAAACAAAACCACTTGGTCAGGCTAAAACTGATTAAACTCCCCCAAAACTAAACCTCACACACATTATTATCTACCCATTCTGCCATTTCAAAGATTTGATTCCAAAGTTGACATTTTGTGGAAGTCTTCATTTACTATCTGACAATTCAAATTACAATCACAATTTAAATTAACAAGAATCACTGTAACCCAAACAGTTATGTACCTTAAATGTAGCATTTATAAATAACCAAACTAACCTGGCACCAGAATTTTTTAAGAACACAAGAACATGGCATTATAAATGGAGTTTAATATGAGGAAGATAGTCACAATTTGTAAAGCATATAATTAAAATAGTAAAAGGGTATACAGGAATATCATATAAAATGGTTCCATAAAATAAACAGGTGTAACAGCAGTGAAAACATAAACTGAAAACTCTGTACTGCACCGGGTGAGACTGAAACGTTAACATCTTCAACATTAGATTGAAACCACAAGAAACGACAAAGTTCTAACATCAGTATTATTAAGTATTATTTTGTTGCCCACACCCCCTTCCTGGTGAGGTCACTAAAAGGTGTTCTTTGTATATGCGAATTGCTTTTTTGACCCCTTTTATGACCTTTGTTCAAAACACATATCTATTCAGCATGTCATATAAACAATATATAGACATCATAGAAATACAATAATACATCCAGTCAACAGAGCAGGATATGCCACACAAACACATATGATGCAACGTTAGCAAATATAATTTCTTTATGCCCTCAAACTGGCAGTTGTTGGTGTATATGATGAATACTGACAGTGGTCCTCTCAGATAGGGATTATAAAATTACTTGGTTTGATGTACCTTCAGTGCAAGAAAAAATATAATGAACTGGGATGGCCAAATTGTCTTCTGTAGGCATAGCATCTGGAGGGTACCATAAACCTTCTCTGACCTGCTGATCTTAACTGAAGTTCCTGTAGTTGTCCTCACTAAAAAGTAAACCACCCAGCTATGTGACAAGACAAATATAAATAGTCCATAAGCATTTGAAGTCGAGTCAGCATCGTAGAAACCTGGTTTACTGGTATACATGATTGTCATAGGATAGAAACAACTCATATCTTGGTGAGTGAACATGTATAAAGTTATATTTTAATTTCATAACTCTTGATTATGTCAGTATTATGACAGTGAGGAACAGGAAAGTTACAGAACTGAGTTGCAGAAGAGAGACACAGATAATATTGCGAAGGAAAGAGAGGTGGAGCACAGTATCAGTAGGGGGATAAAGGCTGAAAGAGCCAAAAAGGGGCAGGGTGAAAGCAGGAAAAAATGTAAAAAAAAGTGGAGACCGTGAATAGTCCAAAGAGTGCCAGCTGAGGAGGCAGCAATCCAGTGGAATGCAGCGAGCGTATCTTCCTGTTTTACCATCATCATCATCATTTATTTATATAGCGCCAATATATTTCGTAGCGCTTTACAATTGGGGACAAACAAAATAAACTAATAAACAAACTGGGTAAAGCAGACAAAGAGGTGAGAAGGCCCTGCCCTGTTTGTTCTTTTGTAAGCTCACAAAGGGCCTGATTCATTAAGGATCTTAACTTAAGAAACTTCTTATTTAAGTCTCCTGGACAAAATCATGTTACAATGCAGTGGGTGCAAATTAGTATTCTGTTTTGCACATAAGTTAAATACTGTCTGTTTTTTCATGTAGTACACAAATATCAAGTTTAAATTTCAGTGTACAAATTAGCTATTAAGTATTTGTGTGCTACATGAAAAAATACTCAGTATTTAACTTATGTGCTAAACAGAATACTAATTTGCACCCCTTGCATTGTAACATGGTTTTGTCCAGGACACTTAAATAAGAAGTTTCTTAAGTTAAGATCCTTAATGTATCAGGCCCAAAATCTGTAACTGCTACAATTAGAAGAACGTTGTTGATGTAGATGAAATAAATATTAACAAACACACAAGGGACTTTGTTGGTGATTCAGGGAAAGTTAAAGTCACTAGTGAGGACTGTGTGATATCTAAGCCAGTGACTGGTGGTAGTAGAACATTGTGACTTCTTAAGTAAAGTTATTTGAAATCTCCTTTCCTGACTAGTTACTGTTCATATTGTTTCATCCACTTAAAAGCTCTAGGAATCCATTCTGTATGTAACCATGGGATAAGCTCAACTCATTTGCTGTTAGGATGAGCCTACAGTATGAATAGGTCTTTGCTGGCTAATAACTTGTATATTATACTAGGGGTGTGCACCGGCCACTTTTCGTGTTTTGGGTTCTGATTAGCTTGAGGTTTTGGGTTCTGATTGGTTTTGCCAAAACACCCCACTCAAGGTTTTGGTTCTGATTTAGGGTTTTGGGTTCTGATTTTTTTATAAAAAAGCATAAAAAGTGCTAAAATCCAGGTTTTTTTTTTGTTTTTTTTTCACTCCTACGCTATTATTAACCTCAATAACATTCAATAACAATCATTTCCACTAATTTCCAGTCTATTCTGAACAACTCACACCTCACAATATTGTTTTTAGGCCAAAAGGTTGCAGTACTAATATTTCTGGACTGCAGGAACAGTGAACGTAGTTAAATATTGCAGTACTAATACTTCTGGACTGCAGGAACAGTGAACGTAGTTAAATATTGCAGTACTAATATTTCTGGACTGCAGGAACAGTGAACGTAGTTAAATATTGCAGTACTAATATTTCTGGACTGCAGGAACAGTGAACGTAGTTAAATATTGCAGTACTAATATTTCTGGACTGCAGGAACAGTGAACGTAGTTAAATATTGCAGTTCTAATATTTCTGGACTGCAGGAACAGTGAACGTAGTTAAATATTGCAGTACTAATATTTCTGGACTGCAGGAACAGTGAATTGAGTTAAATATTGCAGTACTAATATTTCTGGACTGCAGGAACTGTGAACGTAGTTTAATATTGCAGTACTAATATTTCTGGACTGCAGGAACAGTGAACGTAGTTAAATATTGCAGTACTAATATTTCTGGACTGCATGAACAGTGAACGTAGTTTAATATTGCAGTACTAATTTTTCTTGACTGCAGGAACAGTGAACGTAGTTTAAAATTGCAGTACTAATTTTTCTGGACTGCAGGAACAGTGAACGTAGTTAAATATTACAGTACTAATTTTTCTTGACTGCAGGAACAGTGAACGTAGTTTAATATTGCAGTACTAATTTTTCTTTACTGCAGGAACAGTGAACGTAGTTTAATATTCCAGTAATAAATTTTTCTGGACTGCAGGAACAGTGAACGTAGTTAAATATTGCAGTACTCATTTTTCTTGACTGCAGGAACAGTGAACGTAGTTTAATATTGCAGTACTAATTTTTCTTTACTGCAGGAACAGTGAACGTAGTTTAATATTGCAGTTGTATTTTTTTTATACTGCAGGAACAGTGAACGTAGTTAGATATTGCAGTAGAAATTCCTTTTTACTGCAGGAACAGTGAACGTAGTTAGATATTGCAGTACTAATTTTTTTATAACTTTTTTACTATTTTTTTATACCAATGGACTTAGCAGGACAGAGCACAGGACACAGCACCACTGGACTCAGCAGGACAGAGCACTGGACAAAGCACCACTGGACTCAGCAGGACAGAGCACAGGACACAGCACCACTGGACTCAGCAGGACAGAGCACAGGACACAGCACCACTGGACTCAGCAGGACAGAGCACAGGACACAGCACCACTGGACTCAGCAGGACAGAGCACAGGACAAAGCACCACTGAACTCAGCAGGACAGAGCACAGGACACAGCACCACTGGACTGGAAATACCCGAACAGTGCTCGGAACGCACTCGGATCCGCACTGTTCGGGTGGGCCCGGATTGCGATAATCCGAGTCCGCTCATCCCTGTATTATACAAATCCCTCGGATTGTCTCGCATGTATTTGTCTAAGAAAGAACGTTTCTATAAACCTCATTGTTATTAATGAGCTGAAAGAATTAAAAATATATTTTCTCATTTTCTTGGGGGTGGCTTTGACAGTTTACAGATCAGCCAAACAGTGAAGGAAGCTCTACATTTATTTTATCACATTCATTTAGCAGTCTGTTTGGAATGTTCCATACATTATGCAAAGCTGCACATGTTTCTTATAATCAGAATACTTTTTTAACTACCTTTGTGATACTTGATCCCAATGGGTTACATAAGATGTCAGATTATGAGGGTAGGTGTTTAATTATCTTTGATTTTAAAATATGCAGTGAGCTTTACAACATTTGATTTTTAAAACTTTCAAGTGTTCAACCTTTCTACACATATAATCGTCAACTTGGTTATGCTAAAAATACTGGCAAGGCGGTCTTAAATGCAAATTTCTGCATAATTGGAAACATTTAGGCCAATATTATTTGTCCTTCTTGCTGAGCAAACCTGTCTTGCAATAATTATGTCTTTTGCTGGCGGGTGTAACAGGGAGCAGATCAGGTCATATTCAAATGCAGATCTTACACATACTGTAGAAAATCATTTAAAATTATGAGTTTTGAAATAGAGAATGATCAATGAACTGTTCAGATCTGTGAATCATATTCATCCAACAATGCATCATAAATTCTGTATGCACAAATTCACAAACAACTAAATAGCATGATAAAACGACAAATGTGTTGTAAAACTTTTCAACAATCAGATGTTAACGGAGAACTGTGAAGCCTCAATAAGTTACCCAGAGCCCACCAGACTAATGTGGCCAAATCTGAAAATTCTGTATTTGTTTGGCACTTGGACCAGATCTTACAGGGCTCCATTAGCACAGTCCAATAAATAATACATACACTGTCAGATGCCTAATTGGCTGTCAAATCTCAGTGAGCATGGCCTTTACGACTGGATCTATAGTCACAAATATTATGCATCTCCTCTTTACAAAATAATGAACACTGTATCCTCTGCTGCTTGAGGCAGCATATCAAGTGGCAGTTTTCTCAATCCTTACACAAACTTTTAACATTTTTGTGGATACACTTTAAAAGTTAAATATTGCCAGTATTTGATCTAAACAAAATGCATAAGTGAAAAAAGAACAGAAAAAAATGTAATTTTCAATATATCAGTATGCACTTATATGCAGATTACTACTTTAGTGCTATGATATGGGGTATAATTATATTACACATGTAGAAAGTGCAGTTATATTGGTAAGTTTCTCTGGAAATTTTCAGTAATGTGTGGCTCTCTAATAATAGAACGTTTGGCGCAGGACGACTTAATTCTTGTTTGTTTGTTTTTATCCATCTCATTCTCTGCCACTATTTTCTCTTGCCCGCCTTTCTCGCCTGCTCCCTTTAAGGCTCATTCACAAAAATAGCACAAATTTACTTTGTGGTGTCACACACATACTTTTGTGCAAGTGCGAAAAGTGTTACACAAAAATACATCGATATGGGGGCCATTTGGCAAGACTATGATCTTACCCACAGGGGGTGTTTGGAATATCACAGCGTATCTTACTAAGGGAAAAACAATATGCTTTAAGGCTAGCTCAACTGTCGTCTATCTTTTAATATAGTATCACACACCCCTCTTAACTACTTTTTTGAGTTACACGTTCTAAGCTCATTTCAATGTTCTTACTGGTTGACAAAGACAACCAGGACTGCTCATATGTTAAGGTGATCAATGACTAAGGTGGTCAATGACTAAGGTGGTCAATGACTATGGTGGTCAATGACTAAGGTGGTCAATGATCTGATCACTGCTACCTCTAACAGTCATTTTCAAATTCTTATTTTCCTGTACCTGTCTGCTGCATTTGCCACTGTTGACCACTCACTTCTCATAGAAATGCTACATTTCCTAGGTCTTCAGGACACTGTCCTACACTGCGTCTCATACTACTTATTAGTCATTAATAATACTACTCATTAATTCAGTGTTCAAATTTAGCACGGAAAGCAAGGTAGGGTTTCTATTACAAGTATTGTTAGATTAGTGAAAATATTGTAAAAGTTAGAATGTTGTGGGGTCTAATTAAAACTCAGATGATACGTTACTCTAAGAAGGGATATGTTGTCTCAGTTACTTTGGCACCAGGCTCAAACATCACTCCTTCCTCTTTAGATCTGCCTTTATCTCTCCGCAATTCATTCAGTATTGGCAGTTTACACAAAAGAGTATATGAGTGTATTACTACCCATTCTTTGTTTTAATCTTGTTTTATTTTAGGATAACTGCATTTACATTTCTGTAAGTTAATTTATTATCACCATTGTATTCAATAAGCATTGTGACTTTTTAATTATATTAAATTCATATTTAATATTGTTCTGTCTTTGCGTTCTTAAAGCGGTAACATATCAGATAGGCTTGGTTCTTATAATGCTACATTTATGCTGCAAATTGTTCACAGTAACTCTGATTATATTAGGTTGTGATTGCAGTTTCAGATAAGTCAGGGAGTAACTAAAGACTTTCCACGATTGGCAGTTCTTGAACTAGATCTTAGATGCAGGACCTTGTGTTTAATAGTGAGTGTGAGATACATTTTGGGGGATTTTAGTAATTTTCATATTTTGATTAAGCACTTCACACGCACATGTCATGCGTGGCCAGGTAAGTTGCTGTAATGTTATTATTATTATTATTATTATTATTATTATTACTAATTATAATAATAATAATAATAATAATAATAATAATAATAATAATAATAATAATATTAACAATAGTAGGCATCAATGCAGAAGCTATTGTTTTTCCTAAAGACAAAAAGAAATCTGTGTAAATCTGACTAGATTGTGGCTTGAATTAGGGTTATTTTTATATTTTTTATTCTCCTGTAACTTCCACTAGTAATGACTTTCTAACTGTGTGTATATTTCCAGTTCAAAGTCTTCATACAGCAGATTAAGACTTACCAATGATTTGAACAATGTTCTTCTGTATCTGTAACTTTGACATGATAAGACTGTATTTGCCTTTGCAGCTGCAACTTGACATTATGCCCTGGGGTAATTTTTGACAAGCTCTCTCGAATGTTTCTGAAACAATAGTTCACACATAGCCTGCTTATTTTAACACTAACTGAAAAAGAACACATATGTTTACGGTGAACCCCATATGGAATTTATTCACGTTCTTCCACTTAACTTTCTGTTGCTTTGTCTGATTTGTCAGCAGCAGTACTAACCATTACTTTATTGTTTATTTTTCACAGACCTGAATTGTATTATTAATAGTTTTGTATGGGGCATAATATAATAATTTAAATACATAATAAATAACATAAATTATAGTAGATTATTGGATGCTAGTGTACGAAAGTGGAAGGGCAATGTGTCTTACTGTCTTCACTGACAATGCCTTGTGTTTCTCTTGCCGTATGTACCTGGATTTAAATTGTTTAACACCACAGGCCAATAATTCTGTTCCACCTCATCATCATCATTTATTTATTTATATAGCACCACTAATTCCGTAGCGTTGCTCAGAGAACGCACTCACATCAGTCCCTGCCCTAATGGAGCTTACAGTCTAAATTCCCTAACACACACACAGATGAGGGTCAATTTGATAGCAGTCAATTAACCTAACGTTCTTTCTTAGACAAATACATGTGAGACAGTCCAAGGGATTTGTATAATACAGGAGTTATTAGCCAGCAAAGACCTATTCATACTGTATGCTCATCCTAACAGCAAATGAGTTGAGCTTATTCCATGGGTACATCATCATCTTCACCATCAATGTATATAGCGCCACTAATTCCACTGCGCTGTACAGAGAACTCACTCACATCAGTCCTTGACCCATTGGGGCTTACAGTCTATATTCTGTAAGGGCAGCACGGTGGCATAGTGGTTAGCACATCTGCCTTACAGCACTGGGGTCATGAGTTCAATTCCCGAGCATGGCCTTATCTGTGAGTAGTTTGTATGTTCTCCACGTGTTTGCGTGGGTTTCCTCTGGGTGCTCCGGTTTCCTCCCACACTCCAAAAACATACTGGTAGGTTAATTGGCTGCTAACAAAAATTGACCCTAGTCTGTGTGTCTGTGTGTGTGTGTGCTATGGAATTTAGACTGTAAGCTACAATAGGGCAGGGACTGATGTGAGTGAGTTCTCTGTACAGCGCTGCAGAATTAGTGGTGCTATATAAATAAATGGTGATGATGATGATAAATTCCCTAACACACACACACACAGACAGACACATACAGACTATTTGATAGCAGCCAATTAACCTACTACTATGTTTTTGGATTGTGGGAGGAAACCAGAGCACCCAGGGGAAACCCACGCAAACACAGGGAGAAGACAGGGAGAACGTACAAACTCCACAAAGATAAGGCCATGGTCGGGAATCGAACTCATAACTCCAGTACTCAGAGGCAGAAGTGCTAACAATTAAGCCACCGTGCAGCCCAACCTCATAACTCTACCTCCCCACTGCCACATCTCTCCTTTGTCCCAAACCCCACTGCACCAGTATAAAAGAAATAAATGAAACTTATACAACACGGTTTCATCTCAAGTGATCTGTAAAACAAGCTGTCTGTATGTGCCTGCTACCCTTTCATATGTCTGGACCTGGATATTGTATTGTTAAACACAGTACTAGGATAAGATATTACACAGCTGGTGTATGTTTCCTTGTTTTGGTGATTTTGCAGCCATGCTCCAGCAAAGTAATACTATTATTATACTATATTTTATGCATATGTACTAGAAAAGGTTCATGAGAATTGTAGAGACATACTTACTAACACACGTAAGTCAAAATGTAATTTTTCATATCATACTTGGGACATATCTCTATTGAATCATGAAAAATTTGAGACAGCAAGGCAAGTTTTATTAATATATTTTCAAATGTATCAATTTCCTTTATATACTCTGCTTCTATCTGGTTGAACTATTCAGGGGTGCACGGAGAATTTTTCAGGGGGAGTTTCCCCTTCACCCCCCCCCCCCACCCAAAAAAAAAGCTAGAGAGCAGCCACGCATGCCGCGGCTGCTGTATAGTACAGTGCCGCTATGTAGGGCACTTTTTTTAGCGGAGGGAAAGGGTTTCTGGAGACCCAGAAACCCACCCTGTGTGCGCCACTGCTATTAGTAATAGAGGATGAAAGCTTCTCAGTAACCAAATTTCGCTTACACCATTTCTTTAAATCCTTGAACAAGCTTCCAAAATGTTCATAAATGAAAGACAAAGGGTCATTTTTTCCTCATTTAAAACTCGTCCAGCAGTTTACCACTTTAATCTCATTTCCTAGTTTTCCAATACCCATTTCCATATGTCCACAATTCTTTAAAGATCTCAATGCTAGTTTCCTCTTCACCCTCCTCTATTTAACTCCTTCATTAGATCTACAAATCTTCCATGATATTCCAAGAATAACTTGTATTGATACATTAACATGAAGTTAAATAATATATTTCACTTTGTGAACTTGATACCACCTAGGTGGCATTTCTTTGACGGATACCTCTATAATCATTCTTCATCTCTCAGTCCCGCTGGGCACTGTGTATTTTGGAATAACTATGCATTAATACATTATAGGCCACCCACTGCATTAAGCAGAGTAAATATCCAGTAATACATTTTCTCTAGTTGTATGACATCTTGTGTAATAAGACACATTTCAACTTACTTAGAACTTGATGGAGGTAAAATTATTCATAATCGAAATCATCTCACACATGAAACTGCCATCAATCTCACAAGATCACCCCTCAAACTCATGATTTGTGATGTTTTGATGCATCTTAATGTGAGAGCAAAGTATTCTGAAAATGTACTGAATTAACGTCTGAAACGAACAACAGATGGTGAGGGACGTCACAGGATACTCTTTCAATTCTGGATAAATGTGGACCTAGCGAAGGAGACAGGTACAGAATTACAAAGTATCTGGCAGGATAAGAATGCTCAGTGATGCGATTTTATTTCATCTACTTTATATGCAATCAATTGGGAGGTGAAAGTTGATTGTACAAGTTTGACATTTGTATTTGATTATGAACTCACTCAAATCAAGTTAATTAGCTTTTTTTGCTCTATATATTTCCTAATGTCACTCCATCTGTTTAATCTGTACACTAACACTAGGTCTAACTAGTGAAATGATTGATTGCGCTGCATGCACACATAAGTACATTTCAGATCTATAGACACGGGACACTGACATCGAAAAGTTAAAGGGGTCATGTTTCAAATTCGATATCATGGACTCGGAGCCTCTGGGTAAACAAAACATTCTATAATCTGGTCATAGAGTATGTTTGTTTTCTTATTCAGGACCTGATTCATCTTCAGACATACACTGTGTAGCAAATTTTGCGGTGAAATAGCCCTGTTCATACCCAGAAATGTACCTTATGCCAATGAACGCAATTGCATGCAATTCATGCCTTAACGCAAATGACATGACAGCCTATGACTCAAAGGGGGGAATGAGGGTGGTAAGGGGCGGACTAACGTAGACCATTAACAGTACGGGCTTGCTGAGGGCAGTTCTGATGTGGACGATTCAAGTCCTGGGTTTCCCGTAAGTATGCTTGATTTCAGCCATATTTCAGCCATATAATTTGCCCCAGCTACAGGGCCGACTAATAGCAATGACTTACATGGCACAGTCTTGTTTTAAAAATGATACATATGTGCGTCTATAAGTAGTACAGAACTTGTGAATGCAGGAAACCACCTGCATGGTTTGCTGTTGAATCATTGTAAATATATGAGATCAAGGAAAGAACTGCAGCTTACAATGAATGACAGATGATGGTTTTTAAAAAAAACGTAATTTAAAGTTAAATTAATTAATTGACATCATTGGCGGTGAGTGGAGGTAACTGTCAGTCATTTGCAGAAAACCTTCACACCTTGAATGATTGACAGTTACCTTCACTCATGCCATAGATCTCTGTGTAATAAAAAGAACACAATAATGAAAAAACAGGGATTGTGCCTCTCCCCAAAAACTTAACCAGTCCCAGCTCTAGACAGCCTGGGCTGGTTTCCACTATTGCAGGTAAACTGCAAGCATGCTATTCGGAAACCATGCCCAGACTGGTTAATGCCGGGTTGGTGCCTCAATAAAGATGTGGACTGCAATAGTGTGCCCCCTCCCTCAGGCTCTCAATAAGCTTCCAAGATCTGGAGCCCTGGAGTGCCATTTTAGCCAACCCATTTGTCCAATTGTAATGGTTTGAGGTCCTAAGGAATTCTGCCCATTAGATCAAGAGTAACTAAATGCACAAAATTGTACAATAAATTGATATAAGTTAAAGGGGCTAATATAGAGTTGGACTTTGTTGCTTTGTTTTTCTGTGTATGTGTAGTAAAACAATGTAGATTGCAGAGTTTCATGCAAGTTGCACTTGTGGTCTCCCCAGCATGGAGTGGAGGAATGGTAGAGTGTAAGTTTGCACACAAAGTTTGGCATTCACCCTGGAGATGCAGTCTATGCTGAGTAAACCACATCCCAACATACTTCTATCTCTTGGGGGTGCTCAACCCATTGTGCAAACATCTGTGTTGTTGATCATCAGCACAGATCTATGTAGTATTAAAAAAAATGTGTGGTTATATATAGAAATAGGCAATCAGATCGGCTTCCTCATATGCTAACCAATCAGAGCAAAGACTCTCTTGAATGGATACCTGCAGACAGGCCACCAGGCTGTCATTTGCATCGTGGCTCTGCTAGAAACAAGGGATTTCTAACAATTGCATTGTTTTTTATTTAATTTCTTTTATAATAAACATTAATTAAGTTGATGATGATGACAGGAGATCTAGCATGTGGTCAGAACACAATACGTTTAAAGCGCTTCTTGATGAGCTTAGAACGTATCTTTATGTGGCTTCCTTCTAACACACTATGTTGAGCTGCCTGTATCTTAAGATACCTGCATGTCAACATAACCAAGAAAGAGCGCAATTTTGCGTCCCCTATTTTATATGTATATTTGGGCAGTAAATTGCCCTCAACTTTACACGAGCCCCAAACTTTGTTGATATTCCTTAGTCAATCTTAATATCTTATTTTCTTCTTTCTTCTTGCTTGATCCTTCGAAGTACAAATCAATTTTCACTAAGCGGAGGTAACTGTCAATCATTTGAAGTTCTTTGCTATCCTGCTATTTGGCAGAAGCTCACTGTTTGTTTTTAAAGTAATTTGTTTATGTATTTTTATTGCATAGTGCACTAAGTATGGTAAGTGTTCATTTAAAATATAGGACTAGACCTGATCTCCAGCAACTTTGAGCTGGTGCAAAGCTCAGGTCCCTTTGTAGAGCGCAAATGGCCACGCACTCTTCTGGACAGTAAGGAACACCCCTGAAAATGCATCCACTCCATTCCTGTATCTCATTACAGTAATCTCCCTCCACATAATTACATTTTTGTTCTGCACTATTCTGTAAATTAAGGCTAAGTAGTGTCTTTTTTCCATACTTCAATAGGGGCACCGACACTCCAACCACCTCTTCCTAACAGGCTGTGCAACCTTCTGCTCCTCTGCTAATGTTTCCAGTTTCTTCTGCAATTCTATGAGTCCCATCACAAATAATGTGCGCACAGTGGGACCAAAGCTGTATTTGTGCTGTGAATCAGTCATTTTGACCTCCATTGTCTTCATAAAGTGTAAGCACAAAGCTCATTTCACAGGTCTGTGAGATAAGGTATGTCTGGAAGAACACACCTTCTTACCATGGTACTGGAGGTGTGGAAAATCAACATTAGGCTGTTAAAGGACAAAGGTAATGACAAATTTGCACTAATAAGTGAAGTTATCATTGGTGGATGATGTCTTAAGCAAGTGATTGCAATCTTCATTTCTAATGAATGTAATGATCTTTGGTAGGTGATGTCCATGAAGGGATTGTAAAGAAAGAGTATAAAGTGGGATAAGGGAAGTATTGCTCCTGCCAGAGGCACATAGCCGGACCCCATTGCAAAATTTAGGTAGGGGTCCAGTGAAACCGTTCTTGCCTGCCATGCCCACGCTTTGCATGCACCGCTCAGAACAGGCATTTGCTCTGTTCTTTGTTATGCCCCCAACCAAGACTTTGTATTTTTGGATGAAGTTATACATTTTCCTCTATAAATTCTGCAGCACTTACAGTATGCACATTAGTGATTAACAAGTTGTGCTCTAAAGATGAACAGAGATTGTATAGTGCTGCAGAAAATGATGGTACTTTCTAAATGAAAAAACAAAAAGCCAGCTAGCTGGCGCAGATATGCGCAGTGGAACTGAAAGTAGTATATATAAAAATAGAAAATTAACATAAATTACCTTTGGAAAAAATACTTTATTTAATAAAGCTTTATTTATTTCAGTATCTTCTGCTATCACCATCCTTGTCCAATAGGCTTCCCTATGCATCGCAGTAGTCTGTGATAGAGAAGGAGAAGCCCTATCTCCAGCGAAAACTCCCATTTTTCTATGTTTAATAAATAAGCCCCTAAGTCTTGTGCACTACAAGCACTACAATCTTACGATCTGGTCTGAAGTATGGACTGAGTTTGAAGAACTCAATAAATACTTTTTAAACCAATGTATAAAGCAATAAATTAATTCTTTTGTCATGTTACACAAAGGAGAGTTGTATGTACAGTAATACAGGAGGTTTATTTATTTATTTTTTCTTCTGATTTTGACTACAAAATTAAGCCGAATGGCTTCTCACACCAATCAGAGCAAAGCAGCTTTGCATTGATTAGAAGGTGTCAGTTGCGTCGTGGCTCCGTAAAGAGCATGTTAACGTTGTACGCAAGGGCAAGCTGGGCTGGGAGGCAGGGGGGTATCTGCCCCCCCAGACCGGTCCCATAGTGAGCTACCTTGGCCTGGGCCGCTGGGCTACCTGCATTTTTTTCCATTAAAATAGGCTGCTGAGTCAAGTCTTGCCCCCGGGATTAAACTTGCCAGCCCTCCCCTGGTTGTACACAGGGTTTTTAATTTTTTCACAATGGATTTCAAGCAGGAAGCAAGAAAAGGACCTACCAGGATTTAGGTGAACAATAATGGGGAAAACAAGGACGGTTTTCTTCTCTATTTCCTGATTCCCATATGGCAGGCATGGACAACCTGTGGCTCTCCAGATATTTTGAAACTACAAGTCCCAGCATACTCTGCCAGCTGTCAGCTGACTAGGCCTGTCCTAGGGAATTCAGTCCATGAGAACAGAATAGGGCTGTGTAACAATATGACAGGGGTTCCACATGCCGCGGGATCCTGTCACCAGCCTAGCCTGTCGTAGCTTACTGTTGGACCCCAAACTGTTCATCACCCCCAAATTTGCTACCAGCCCAGGCTATGAGCAGCATTGTTGGGGGATTCCAATTTTTAATTATTATTTATTTTATTTACTAAAGATATGACTACCGAGAGGAATATCTGTGTGTCCCTGCAAGTCAGCATGGCTAAGATATACTGTACTCATTCTGCATTTGCACGTCCCTTCCCTCTCCTAGGCAGCATGGTGGCTTAGTGGTTAGCACTTCTGCCTCACAACACTGGGGTCATGAGTTCAATTCCCGACTAATTGTGTGTAGTTTGTATGTTCTCCCCATGTTTGCGTGGGTTTCCTCCGGGTGCTCCGGTTTGCCTCACACTCCAAAAACATACTGGTAGGTTAATTGGCTGCTATCAAATTGCCCTTAGTCTCTTTTGGTCTTTGTGTGTGAGTGTATGTTAGGGGATTTAGATTGTAAACTCCAATGGGACATGGGCTGATGTGAGTGAGTTCTCTGTACAGCGTTTAGGAATTAGTGGCGGTATGTAAATAAATTGATTATGATGATGATGATGATGATGATGTTCTGCCTCTCCAGTCATAAGGCTTTGCAAGTGTTAGATGCTGCCAACTCTGCATATGGGCGTATGCATATGCTGTTGTGTGGTTGCATGCACAGTGCAGTCCAGTGTACATGCCCAGTGTGTCTACCTCTAACCATCACCTATACATGTACAGTGGGACTAGAACAGATGTAGTAGAGTAAAGAAGGAGGGCTTTTCTTTGAGATTAATGAAGCTATTGGTTCCCAGTGCTGACAGAGGCCAGGTCTACATATAAAACTACAAGAAATTCTCAATCCAGTACTACATGTAAATATTTATTGTTATTATTTATAATTAATTTATTATAATTTATTTATATAACACCACTTATTACACATAAGGAATTATGCGTATGAGTGTGGCTAATGGGCTCAGATTCATAGATGCCATTTAGTCAAGCATAAGAACAGGCCATTAATCTCAAACAGATATGGCTAATATATTCTATATACTGTATAAATAAAGTAGTGGGTAGGTTGGTGACAACTTGAGTCATACAATTTAACCAATTGAATCTATTTAATCAATGTGGTCTCATTGATGTTGTTAGCAAGAACGGCAAAGAGAATCACTTTCATAATGATTTTGTTTAATTAGTCAAGTAGTATACAAGTGTAACAAAATACATTGCTATATTTTGAGTGATATAGTCAGTACAAATGATTGGGCTATGATATCACTTCCTAATGCTCACATAGCTTGTTGGGTGTATACGTAAGATCTGTTAGATTTGTGTTTGTGGTGCATATTTAAGGCCTTATTTATATTGCAACCAGAAGTAGTTTCTATTGTCTAAGGGTTGCTGATATACCTTCTTTAGTCCTGAGTTGACTGCAGTGCAATAACATGAACTAAAATGAATAACTGAGAAACAGTTACTCTTTGTAACATTTCATTTGCAAATATCATCAATCTGGAGGTGTCAACTAGGATTTAATATTTTCTGAGCTCAATGACTGCGGATCAGCATCTGATTTATCTCCTCTGTTCTCTATCCCGTTTCCAGAAAAGAAGAACTAAGCTAATAAAGCCTTCCGCATCACTAGACGTGTGTGCTTTTGGTTATTTCCAAACTGATCTCAGGTAGTGAGCTACAAATTAGGACATAATGATCTTATTATGAATCTTTACATAACAATACATATCATATTCCTCATTAGGCAGTATAGCAGGGAGAGATCAGATGGGATAACAGTTCAATTTTTTTTTTATTTACTTCTCTTAGATAATAATGCAACCTTAGACCCTGGAAGGTCTTTGTTCACTCCCAACCACTTCTTTTAAAGAGCAAGGAACAAACAAAGCGTTGCAAGGGTGCTAATTCTTCATACTTGAGAAAGAAACTTTGCCCAAATCCCTGTAGTGAACTCGGTCACTCTGTCCCTACAGCTTACTAGTCTGAGTGGCTATATCAGTAACCAAATATGCATCATGGCAGCCATGTATAGCTGTTAAAATTGTTTATTTGTATTAGCTGTGCTGGATTAGTCTCTTCTTGATTTTATGCTGCCATTACTGCGGTCGATAACCGAAACAGAGGAAGATAACTAGAGAAAACTGGAGTTCATTCATTGGTGCAGGGTGTCACGAATGCTGGGGCTTAGCCGGCTTAGTAGATGAGAAGTTGGAGCTGGGCCCCTGAGGATGTTCCTGCTCATCTGGGCCTTACCTGGAATAATGGCTTCTGTGGGTACTGGTGGCCTAAGACACGGAATTCAGAAATGGAGTCTGAGCCAGAGATCTCAGGACTGAAATCTGCAGCAGAAAAATCAGAACTGAAAATAAAAGATGAAAGTGTAAGATAGATGCAGGAAGAGGATGCCGAGGACAGGAGCAGAGGTACATGGTGCTGCTGAGAGGAGATACTGCAGTCAGGAACACAGCACTAGGAAATTATGGTAGGAGATACTGCAGTCAGGAACAGAGCACTTGGAAATGCTGGTAGGAGATACTGCAGTCAGGAACAGAACACTCAGTAATGCTGGTAGGATATACTGCAGTCAGTAACAAAGTACTTGGTAATGCTGGTGACTGGTTTGTCAGAATGGATCATGTGATGCAATCCAAGATGGCTGTGCCCTTGAAGCTGAACAGCAGAGAGCATTTGTTTACAGATATTGGCACAGGATTCATGAGTGTCATAGGCGGCTAGGAGGGCACGGGTGGTGTGAGGTGACACTGCTGGACCAGGTAAGTGGGGCTAAGACCCTGATGTGAGACACAGGGGCATTATCAATAATGGTTCACTGAATCTGTGTGGCTATGTAGGTGCATGCCTCTAAGCAAATAATAGATGTTTACTAGGGTAAAGTATGTAAAAAGATTGTCACAACAACAACGCTTTATTAACTATCTAAAAATAAAAGCAGAAGAGTGCTGGCTGAAATGAATAAAAATGTATATAAAATCCCTTGAATTTATTTGATACTTAAACAATTTAAAACAATTCCAAATACTCATTCATATATAATAACACAATATATAAACCCTAGTATTGGCAAGAAAAAATTATAAAGGCAGATTGCAAATTACAA